>NW_026601936.1:0-29803 GCF_029448725.1 Salvelinus fontinalis
CCAAGTGACCGACCACTACCTTGTATCCTTTTCCCTCTCGCTCTCATCCAACACTTCCCACACTGCCCCTACTCGGATGGTATCGCGCCGTCCCAACCTTCGCTCTCTCTCCCCCGCTACTCTCTCCTCTTCCATCCTATCATCTCTTCCCTCTGCTCAAACCTTCTCCAACCTATCTCCTGATTCTGCCTCCTCAACCCTTCTCTCCTCCCTTTCTGCATCCTTTGACTCTCTATGTCCCCTATCCTCCAGGCCGGCTCGGTCCTCCCCTCCTGCTCCGTGGCTCGACGACTCATTGCGAGCTCACAGAACAGGGCTCCGGGCAGCCGAGCGGAAATGGAGGAAAACTCGCCTCCCTGCGGACCTGGCATCCTTTCACTCCCTCCTCTCTACATTCTCCTCTTCTGTCTCTGCTGCTAAAGCCAATTTCTACCACTCTAAATTCCAAGCATCTGCCTCTAACCCTAGGAAGCTCTTTGCCACCTTCTCCTCCCTCCTGAATCCTCCTCCCCCTCCTCCCCCCTCCTCCCTCTCTGCTGATGACTTCGTCAACCATTTTGAAAAGAAGGTCAACGACATCCGATCCTCGTTTGCTAAGTCAAACGACACCGCTGGTTCTGCTCACGCTGCCCTACCCTGTGCTTTGACCTCTTTCTCCCCTCTCTCTCCAGATGAAATCTCGCGTCTTGTGACGGCCGGCCGCCCAACAACCTGCCCGCTTGACCCTATCCCCTCCTCTCTTCTCCAGACCATTTCCGGAGACCTTCTCCCTTACCTCATCTCGCTCATCAACTCATCCTTGACCGCTGGCTACGTCCCTTCCGTCTTCAAGAGAGCGAGAGTTGCACCCCTTCTGAAAAAACCTACATTCGATCCCTCCGATGTCAACAACTACAGACCAGTATCCCTTCTTTCTTTTCTCTCCAAAACTCTTGAACGTGCCGTCCTTGGCCAGCTCTCCTGCTATCTCTCTCAGAATGACCTTCTTGATCCAAATCAGTCAGGTTTCAAGACTAGTCATTCAACTGAGACTGCTCTTCTCTGTGTCACGGAGGCGCTCCGCACTGCTAAAGCTAACTCTCTCTCCTCTGCTCTCATCCTTCTAGACCTATCGGCTGCCTTTGATACTGTGAACCATCAGATCCTCCTCTCCACCCTCTCCGAGCTGGGCATCTCCGGCGCGGCCCACGCTTGGATTGTGTCCTACCTGACAGGTCGCTCCTACCAGGTGGCGTGGCGAGAATCTGTCTCCGCACCACGTGCTCTCACCACTGGTGTCCCCCAGGGCTCTGTTCTAGGCCCTCTCCTATTCTCGCTATACACCAAGTCACTTGGCTCTGTCATATCCTCACATGGTCTCTCCTATCATTGCTATGCAGACGACACACAATTAATCTTCTTCTTTCCCCCCTCTGATAACCAGGTGGTGAATCGCATCTCTGCATGTCTGGCAGACATATCAGTGTGGATGACGGATCACCACCTCAAGCTGAACCTCGGCAAGACGGAGCTGCTCTTCCTCCCGGGGAAGGACTGCCCGTTCCATGATCTCGCCATCACGGTTGACAACTCCATTGTGTCCTCCTCCCAGAGTGCTAAGAACCTTGGCGTGATCCTGGACAACACCCTGTCGTTCTCAACTAACATCAAGGCGGTGACCCGTTCCTGTAGGTTCATGCTCTACAACATTCGCAGAGTACGACCCTGCCTCACGCAGGAAGCGGCGCAGGTCCTAATCCAGGCACTTGTCATCTCCCGTCTGGATTACTGCAACTCGCTGTTGGCTGGGCTCCCTGCCTGTGCCATTAAACCCCTACAACTCATCCAGAACGCCGCAGCCCGTCTGGTGTTCAACTTTCCCAAGTTCTCTCACGTCACCCCGCTCCTCCGCTCTCTCCACTGGCTTCCAGTTGAAGCTCGCATCCGCTACAAGACCATGGTGCTTGCCTACGGAGCTGTGAGGGGAACGGCACCTCCGTACCTTCAGGCTCTGATCAGGCCCTACACCCAAACAAGGGCACTGCGTTCATCCACCTCTGGCCTGCTCGCCTCCCTACCTCTGAGGAAGTACAGTTGCCGCTCAGCCCAGTCAAAACTGTTCGCTGCTCTGGCACCCCAATGGTGGAACAAACTCCCTCACAACGCCAGGTCAGCGGAGTCAATCACCACCTTCCGGAGACACCTGAAACCCCACCTCTTTAAGGAATACCTAGGATAGGATAAAGTAATCCTTCTAACCCCCCCCCCCCTTAAAAGAGTTAGATGCACTATTGTAAAGTGGTTGTTCCACTGGATATCATAAGGTGAATGCACCAATTTTTAAGTCGCTCTGGATAAGAGCGTCTGCTAAATGACTTAAATGTAAATGTAAATGAATTTAAGTATGCTTCCCCTAATTCTCTCTTTCTTTCTCTTTCCCTTCTCTCGAGGACGTGAGACTGAGGACCATGCCTCAGGACAACCTGGCCTGACGACTCCTTGCTGTCCCCAGTCCATATGGTCGTGCTGCTGCTCCAGTTTCAACTGTTCAGAAGAGGACCTGCCACCCCTCAGAGCATGGTTCCTCTCTAGGTCTCTCCTAGGTTCCTGCCATTCTATGGAGTTTTTCCTAGCCCCCGTGCTTCTACATCTAAATTGCTTGCTGTTTGGGATTTTAGTCTTGGTTTCTGTATAGCACTTTGTGACATTTGCTGATGTAAAAAGGGCTTTATAAATACATTTGATTGATTGATCGAATGTAACTCTCGGTCTTCCTTTCCTGTTGCAATGCACATGAGAGCCTGGTTCATAATTGCGCTTCGTTTTTGAAACTGCACTTGAAGAAACTTTCAAAGTTCTTGAAATTTTCCACATAGACTGACCTTCGTGTCTTAAATTAATGATTGGCTGTCATTTCACTCTGCTAATTTGTGCTGTTCTTTCCACAATATAAACTTGGGTCTTTTAACAAATAGGGCTATCTTCTGTATACCACCCCTACTATGTCACAACACAACAGATTGGCTCAAACGCAATAAGGAGTACAGTAATTCCACAAATGAACAAGGCGCACCTGTGAAGATGGCGCCGATGGAGATGGTCGCCTCGCTTCGAGTTCATAGGAAACTATGCAGTATTGTTTTGTAATGTATTATTTCTTCTATTGTTACACCAGGAAATCCTTAGTCATTACATTCAGCCGGGAAGAACTATTGGATATAAAAGCAACGTCAACGTATCAAAACTACGACCAAGAATTCGACTTTGCCGAAGCGGAATGTCTGTTCGGACCACCACCCAGGACAATGGATCTAATTCCAGTTGCCGACCCAAAAACAGCAAAGAGGCCACCTGGTCAGGCTCAGTAGACGTGGACGTCGCCCACCGCTCCCGAGTATACTACTAGCCAATGTCCAGTCTCTTGACATCAAGGTCAACGAAATTCGAGCAAGGGTTCCCTTCCAGAGAGACATCAGAGATTGTAACATTCTCTGTTTCACGGAAACATGGCTCTATCGGGATATGTCGTCGGAATCAGTTCAGCCACCGGGCTTCTCCTGTAACGGTTGTCGTCTTCCTCCTCGTCTGAGGAGGAGAAGTTTGAAGGATCAGAGGACCAATGCGCAGCATGGTAATTGTTCATCTTATTTAATGAAGTGAACAACTCAAAATACAAAAACAACAAAGTGAAAACCAAAAAAGTTATATCTGGTGCAAACACACAACGACTGAAGACAACCACCCACAAAACCCAACAGAAAACAGGCTACCTAAATATGGTTCCCAATCAGAGACAATGACTAACACCTGCCTCTGTTTGAGAACCATATCAGGCCAAACAAGAAACCCCACATAGAAACAGAAAAACTAGACTATACCCACCCCTCACGCCCTGACCATACTAAATCAAAGAAAATACAAAAGAACTATGGTCAGAACGTGACATCTCCAAGCATCGGGCCGACAGAGATAAACACCTCTCTGGGAAGAGGAAGGGCGGGGGTGTATGCTTCATGATTAACGACTCATGGTGTAATCAGAACAACATACAGGAACTCAAGTCCTTCTGCTCACTCGACCTAGGATTCCATACAATCAAATGGCGGCCATTTTACCTACCAAGAGAATTCTCGTCAGTTATAGTCACAGCTATGTACATTCCCCCTCAAGCAAACACCAAGACGGCCATCAAGGAACTTCACTGGACTCTATACTAAATGGAAACCGTTCATCCTGAGGCTGCATTTATTGTAGCTGGATATTTTAACAAAGCAGATTTGAGAACAAGGCTACCTAAATTCAACCAGCATATTGATTGCGCTATGAGCAGGGTCAATACCTTCGACCACTGCTACTCTAACTTCCGCGATGCATACATAGCCCTCTCCCGCCCTCCCTTCGGCAACTCCGACCATCTTGCTCCTACCTTGTTATAGGTAGAAACTCAAACAGAATGCAGCAGTGGCGAGAACCAATCAAAGCTGGTCTGACCAATCGGAAGCCACGCTTCAAGATTGTTTTGATCACGCGGACTGGAATATGTTCCGGTCAGCCTCAGAGAATAACATTGACCTATACGCTGACTATGTGAGTGAATTTATAAGGAAGTGCATTGGAGATGTTGTACCCACTGTGACTATTAACCCTTTCACACGTACCATCACACAGGTGTGATTGTTCTACAGTGGTCCCTGAAGCTTACGATCACACCCGTGTGATTAGAACACTCATTTAGAACGCTCGTTTAGAACGGTCAGTTTCGAATGATGCAACAATCAGCGTTTGAGCTGGCCACACTTTTTTCAAAAACTATTTACACAAACACAGTCCTTACAAAGTTATGTCCAGAATGTGAGCATTTTATTTTGGGATGCAATGTTCAGATATTCACAGTAGTGTATATAGCATAACACAATCATCCTAACCGGAAAAATGTAGGCTACATTTGTCCAAGCGCTAACTGAGGAAAGATTGACCCAACACAAGGAGTAATATTTTCTAACTCTCGGCTGACATAAACTACAATACGAATTAGCTAATAGCAATTATTATGTATAATTAATCACATCACGGGTGAGCTCACCATTGATCGAAATAATTAGGTAAAACACTTTTGAAATTGAAAGTAATCCGACGATTAGTTTCAGCGCGCAGCCATGCATTTGTTCCTCAAAGAAACCGAAGATAATAAGAGAAGACAAGATGAGTTTGGTCTGTTTATAGTATGCATGTTGAAGGGGTGTGTCAATCACTGTCGTTCACATCCCACCCTTCATTTCCGGAAGTCCTCAAAAAATGAGTGAACTCTTACTCACCTCATTTTGTTATAACATTTTTGGTCAAACAGACGATTACGTGAAACCCAGAATGCATTGTATGTCAACAAACATGGCTACACAGCTGGAATTAGCTTAGCTCATCATAATCAGTACAACCTTCAAAAAAGTATTTTACACACATATGTGCCCATTACAATCTGTGCAAGAATCGGAATGCATGATTTGTCACATATAATTGAAAACATGTGTATAAAACAGTAAATACACAAATAATTGCCACACAAAACATTTTCTGATAGTGATTTATTGAGACAAGTGGCGCGTGCCGGCAGTCAACCACGTACCCTCTCACTCTAAACCATTCAGTGTTGTTGTTTATGTATGTAGATAGTGAGCTAAGCTGTAGCATTAGCAATAACTTTCAAAAGGAGACAACTCACAAATGTGGAAATTCTGGAGATTTTGAGTCTGAGTATGAAAGTCAGGAATCAGATTCTGACAGTGAGGAGCTGCCCCCCAACCTTGTAGCCATTGAGAACCCTGAATCTGAGGACCCCTTGTCCACTGACAAAGTCCCAGTTCCATTAGAAGATGCTGGTGGTGATGGTGGCAGACTGACAGTGGATGAAGTACAGGAGTTCTGTGGTAGCTGGAAGGCTGCCAGCCATTTCACCCCTCCTGGCCCTGCTGATTGTGTTGATGAGTCCCAGTCTGGAGTGCAACGCCCCTTGCCATTTCCATCTGAGGCAGAGTGCTTCAAGTTGTTTCTGACAGAGGAGCTGGTGGGAGAGATAGTAGAGACCAATCGCTATGCCTTGGAGCTACAGGATGTAGTGGGAAGTAGTGGTTCCCCTTGCTTAGCAAGGGCCGCGGCTTTTGTGGAGCAATGGGTAACGATGCTTCGTGGGTGACTGTTGTTGTGTGCAGAGGGTCCCTGGTTCGCGCCCGGGTATGGGCGAGGGGACGGACGTAAAGTTATACTGTTACACCAGGAGTGGGGGGACAACCACAATTAGTGAAATGTATACATTCCTGGTGACAGTAAAGAAGAACTCCCTAAGAGAATACTGGAGCAGAGATCCTATGTTTGCAACTCCCTTCTTTGCCACCCTCTTTTCCCAAGACTGCTTTCTAGTTCTGCTGCTATGACTGCATTTCATCAACGCTACTGCTATCCTAAATGACCCGTTATACAAAACAAGAGATGTCAACAGCTGGCAGTAAAGTGCCATGACAAACGAGACGTCCATGTCCTCTCCACTGTCCATACAGCAACCATGTCGGCCACAGGAAAGGTGAACCACCTGACGGGAGAGAGAAACAAACCAGACAGAGAAACATCAAACCAGACTGCGTGCTTGACTATTACCTCAAAATGGGGGCAGTGGATAAGGCCGACATGATAAACAGCTTTGTGGAATGAACTCAGAAAACGACCAAGTGGTATAAGATATTTTTCCTGGGTTAAAATACAACATGCCAATACTTCTGACGCATTTAGCATTGTTTTACAGAGCTAATAGAATAATGTAACTAGCTACATAAGCACGATTGAATATAACACCATAAAAGGTGAGTAACATGAGTAACGTTACCTAGCGTGTCCGCGGTTATAAGGAATATACACAAATATATTATGCTCCATAGACACAGTGAGCTACAGTAGAAACGGTATAACACGACACAGAAACTATTATAACGTAATTAGGCACTTACTTTGATAGAAACGCAGTCTGGATTTGAAGATGGGTGTCTGTAGTGACGCCTCTAGCACTGAGACGCTGTGCCATTTGGGAGTCAAAATGCCAGGGTAGCTTCAACATACAACACATGCTAATACATCCGTGATGCAATTAGCATTGTTTTCCAGAGCTAATAAGACTGTAGCTAGATACCTAAGCATTGAGTATAACACCATACATGTTAAAAAATGAGTAACGTTACATCGCGTGTCCGCGGTTATAAGGAATATACACAAAAACATGATGCTACAGTAGAAACGACATAACACGGCATGCAGAAACTATTATAACGTAATAAGGCATTTTGATAGAAACGCACTCATTTCCAAAGTTATTATTGGTAACGAAAACAACTTTGATTGCGATGCAGGCGACAGGTGGAAAATATGAACACGTGTATGCAGGACGGCAGATGAGTAAATGTCTGCAGACTTGAACTGCACAAACAATTGAGAAGTGTTTGGGGAATTTTGTCCGGGTCAGAAATGTCAAAAAAATTAATTGTTCCGCAAAAGTAAAAATGACTACTTTTATGTGAATGAATGAGGCGGAACACACCTCATTTCAAACTGTTATTATAACATAAAAAACTGTTTAGAAAATAATTTAAAATTGACAAATAAAACAGGCGGCGTTCTTTGGTTTGAGGGCAGCGCAGATTAAATGTACTGTTACATAACAATCACATTCTGGAATTGGAGAGAACGTTCTAACATCACGTGCATAAAACAACTCACGCTGGGGCGACCGTTAGAGATATTTGGAACTCATGCATGAAAGGGTTAAGACCCTAACCAGAAACTGTTGATGGATGGCAGCATTCGTGCAAAACTGAAAGCGCGATCCAACTCATTTAACCATGGAAAACCAGAGGTCTGGGAATATGACTGAATTTAAACGGTTGTAGTTGTTCCCTCCGCAAGGCAATCAACCAAGTGAAATGCCGTTACAGGGACAAGGTGGAGTCGAAATTCAACGGCTCAGAAACGAGACCCATGGTCTATAGGAAATCATGGACTACAAAAAGAAAACCAGCCACGCCACGTCAGGGATAATGTTGGACAGAAGACAGCGTGGTGCGGCAGGTGCCGCTTCTCATACGAATGCTGCTATTTTATCTAAAACATCAGGTGTACGCCGACCCCAGCTAAGTAACTCAGTAACTCATGCAAAGAGTTAAAGCGCAAATATGTGTTTTATCTCCAGTACTTTGCCATGATTGTCAGGTATGTAGCTGCTCTACTGATAATCTCAGTGCGTCCTTGCTGGGATGACACAATCAGTCTACTACCGGAGAATATCAACACCAAACACATTGGTTCACCGTTCCACGGGAGCGCGAGTGGATGGACTAAAGTTAAGCTGGGACATTGATGCTGTTGACCCGGATCACTGGTTTCTGCGGAAAAGGAGGAGGTCGAAAGGAGGGTGAGTGTAATCGATGTGAAATGGCTAACTAGTTAGCGGTGGTGCGCGTTAATAGCGTTTCAATCGGTGACATCACTCGCTTTGAGACCTTGAAGTAGTGGTTCCCCTTGCTCTGCAAGGGCCGCGGATTTTGTGGAGAGATAGGTAACGATGCTTCGTGGGTGACTGTTGTTGATGTGTGCAGAGGGTTCCTGGTTCGCTCCCGGGGCGAGGGGACGGACTAAAGTTAAACTGTTACATAGGAACACGAGGACAGAGGAGGAACCATGGTCTGACACCATTAAAAGGTCATTTACCACCTCCACGAGTGCAGTCTCAGTGAGTTGGACCACAGAGTTAAGAAAAGCAACCAACAAGTGCTCAGCATATGTGGGAACTCCTTCAAGACTGTTGGAAAAGCATTCCAGGTGAAGCTGGTTGAGACAATGCCAAGAGCGTGCAAAGCTGTCATCAAGGCAACTTTGAAGTATCTCAAATATAACATATGTTTTGAAATATAACATATATTTTGATTTGTTAAATACTTTTGTTTACTACTTGATTCCATATGTGATATTTCATAGTTTTGATGTCTTCACTATTATTCTACAATGTAGAAAATAGTAAAAATGAAGAAAAACCCTTGAATGAGTAGGTGTGTCCAAACTTTTGACTCGTGCTGTATTTATCAACTTTCCAAATATTAAGAACATTGCTTATATTTCCAACAGGAGTAGAGCCTACCTGGCTGGCATGAAAATGAAACAAGGGAAAATAATCCTCCATTCGCTATTTAAGTGCATAGATTAAATGTATTTTTCCCCTGCCCGATTCGAGTCAGGTGCAAGATAATTGTCCTTTCTAAATCAAAACAAATGTCACAACTATTTTTTTGTACATGTAAAGACAAGATTAAATCAAGAATAGTCTGATGGGTGACAATATTAGCCCATCACTTGGGAATGATGGCCAGTGTAAGGCAAGAAGCAATGCATAACTTTTTTTTCCAACTTTTTCAAATCATAGTGCCACACCTCATGTAGCCTATCCAATAGGCCTATATGTTTTGATAAGGTTTGTGTAGCCTGGCGAAAGTCAACCCAGCACAGGACAAAACATTATTTGGGGTTGTTTGTACTGTCGAAGCTTATATATAAAATAGGATCATGTAGAAGGGAAATTACCACAAGAGGAAGTCACCATGATGTCATATTCAGTCTAAATCACAATCAAGTGAAATACATCTGTTGGTAAAGTGCATAAAAACAATCTGAGAAGTGGCTCTGCTTTAAACACACTGTCCACGTGATACCCTATTGGTGTCAGACCATGGTTCTTCCTCTGTCCTCGTGTTCCTATGTAACAGTTTAACTTTAGTCCGTACCCTCGGGCGCGAACCAGGAACCCTCTGCACACATCAACAACAGTCACCCACGAAGCATCGTTACCCATCGCTCCACAAAAGCCGTGGCCCTTGCATAGCAAGGGGAACCACTACTTTAAGGTCTCAAAGCGAGTGACGTCACCGATTGAAACGCTATTAGCGCGCACCACCGCTAACTAGCTAGCCATTTCACATCGGTTACACTCACCCCTTTTTCGACCTCCTCCTTTTCCGCAGCAACCAGTGATCCGGGTCAACAGCATCAATGTAACAGTTTATTTAATGTAACAGTGATTTCTACTTTTGCTACTTAAGTATATTTTATCAATTACATTTAATTTTGATACTTCAGTATATTTAAAACCGAATACATTTAGACTACTCAAGTAATATTTTACTAGGTGACTTTCACTTTTACTTGAGTCATTTTCTATGAAGGTATCTTCATAGGCAGTGAAGAGAGTAGTAGAGGAAGATGGGTCCAGTTTCGAGGGATCCTGAGAGGCTCCCTGTGAGTATGCCGAGGCCAATAGAGAGTGATAGGAATAACACGTGTTTCAGTAAGGTTGGTTTCTTAGCATTCATAGTCATGGTTATCAACTGTACCGCAGAAATGGAACATAAATCACAGAAAATAGATGTTGTGGTGGTAGCTGCAGAGAACTCCTTGGGTTATGAGATTTTACTGCAAAAGAGTGACAAGGTGTGATGAATGATAGTGTCCTGTTATCCCAGGCTGCCGGCCTGCTTTAGGACAAAGCCCAAGCAGTAGTACTCAGCTCACGTGCTAGGACACAGCCCACGCAGTACTAGTCAGCCTACGCAGTAGTTCTCAGCTAACGCACTAGGACTCAGCCAACCCCATAGTATGATTATGCATTTAATGCTTTTGTTATAAAATTATATTTTTGGGGTGAAAATGATCTTCCCCAAACGTGAAACTCATGCGCTGCATGTGCATGCCAGTTAGGCTCTACACTCATTGTAAAGAGGTTATTTGGCCACTTTAGTTGTACTACAAATGTAGCCAGGTGGTTACATGGCATAGTTGTATTCATTTATATCCACTAGATGGCACTGTCCCTTTAAGAGATTCATAAATAAGGTGTGCAAGCAGTTATGGGATTGTACATGCGCAGCGTGTAAGAGTAAGCAATTACACTGGAGGGCTACTGAAATCCATCATGGGTCCAACGTTACTTTGGATTGACATGCGGATGTTAGCTTCTTGCTAGCTGAATACCAGTGCTCCCAGAGACACGTTGTGGAGTTAATCATTACATTATTTAAAGCTGCTGTATGGGTGAGGATCTACTGTTCCATGTGGGGTTAAGGTATCACGTGGACAGTGTGTTTAAAGCAGAGCCACTTCTCAGATTGTTTTTATGCACTTTACCAACAGATGTATTTCACTTGATTGTGATTTAGACTGAATATGACATCATGGTGACTTCCTCTTGTGGTGATTTCCCTTCTACATGATCCTATTTTATATATAAGCTTCGACAGTACAAACAACCCCAAATAATGTTTTGTCCTGTGCTGGGTTGACTTTCGCCAGGCTACACAAACCTTATCAAAACATATAGGCCTATTGGCTAGGCTACATGAGGTGTGGCACTATGATTTAAAAAGTTATGCATTGCTTCTTGCCTTACACTGGGCATCATTCCCAAGTGATGGGCTAATATTGTCACCCATCAGACTATTCTTGATTTAATCTTGTCTTTACATGTACTCAAAAATATTTGTGACATTTGTTTTGATTTAGAAAGGACAATTATCTTGCACCTGACTCGAATCGGGCAGGGGAAAAATGCATTTAATCTATGCACTTAAATAGCGAATGGAGGATTATTTTCCCTTGTTTCATTTTCATGCCAGCCAGGTAGGCTATACTCCTGTTGGAAATATAAGCAATGTTCTTAATATTAGGAAAGTTGATAAATACAGCACGAGTCAAAAGTTTGGACACACCTACTCATTCAAGGGTTTTTCTTCATTTTTACTATTTTCTACATTGTAGAATAACAGTGAAGACATCAAAACTATGAAATATCACATATGGAATCAAGTAGTAAACAAAAGTGTTTAAACAAATCAAACTATATAGTTAGTTTATGTGTCGGGGGGCTAGGGTCAGTTGGTTATACCTGGAATACTTCTCCTGCCTTATCCAGTGTCCTGTGTGAATTTAAGTATGCTCTCTCTAATTCTCTCGTTCTCTCTTTCTCTCTGAGAACCTGAGCCCTAGGACCATACGTCAGGACTACCGGGCATGCTGACACCTTGCTGTCCCCAGTCCGCCCGGCCTTGCTGTTATTCCAGTTTCAACTGTTTCTGCCTGCGGTTACGAAACCCCTACCTGTCCCAGACCTGCTGTTTTCAACTCTTAATGATCGGCTATGAAAAGCCAACTGAGATTTATTCCTGATTATTATTTGACCATGCTTGTCATTTATGAACATTTTGAAAATCTTGGCTCTCTCTAATTTTCTCCTTCTCTCTTTCTCTCGGAGGACCTGAGCCCTAGGACCATACGTCGGGACTACCGGCCGTGGTGACTCCTTGCTGCCCCCAGTCCGCCTGGCCTTGCTGCTATTCCAGTTTCAACTCTTCTGCCTGCGGTTATGGAACCCCTACCTGTCCCAGACCTGCTGTTTTCAACTCTTAATGATCGGCTATGAAAAGCCAACTGAGATTTATTCATGATTATTATTTGACCATGCTTGTCACTTATGAACATTTTTGAACATCTTGGCATAGTTCTGTTATAATCTCCACCCGGCACAGCCAGAAGAGGACTGGCCACCCCTCATAGCCTGGTTCCTCTCTAGGTTTCTTCCTAGGTTTTGGCCTTTCTAGGGAGTTTTTCCTAGCCACCGTGCTTCTACACCTGCATTCTAGCTGTTTGGGGTTTTAGGCTGGGTTTCTGTACAGCACTTCGAGATATTATCTGATGTACGAAGGGCTATATAAAATAAAATTGATTGATTGATATATTGAGATTCTTCAAAGTAGCCACCCTTTGCCTTTACAGCTTTGTACACTCCTAGCATTCTCTCAGCCAGATTCGTGAGGTGGTCACCTGGAATGCATTTCAATTAACTCAACATTTATTTGACACATGCTAATTTTAGTGTGTAGCAATGCTAGTTCCGACAGTGTAGTATTGTCTATCAATTCCCCAACTACCTAATACACATATCTAAAGGTGTGAATATGTACATATAAGTATATGGCCGAGAACATAGACAAGGTGTAAAATACATGTGATAAAAGTAATGTAAACAGAGGCATTATTTAGTGTGACATTGTTTAAAGTGGCCAGTGTTTGGGTCTCAATGTAGGCAGCAGCCTCTGAGTTAGTGATTGCTGTTGAGCAGTCTGATGGCCTTGCAATAGAAGCTGTTTTTCAGTCTCTCGGTCCAAGCTTTGATGCACCTATACTGACCTTGCCTTCTGGATGGTAGCTGTGTGAACAGGCAGTGGCTCGGGTGGTTGATGTCCTTGATCTTTTTGGCCTTCCTGTGACATCGGGTGCTGTAGGTATCATGGAGGATAGGTAGTTTGCCCCCGGTGATGCGTTGTGCAGACCGCATCACCCTGTGGATAGCCTTGCGGTTGAGGGCGGTGCAGTTGCCGTACCAGGCTGTGATACAGCCCGACAGGATGCTCTCGATGGTGCGTGACGTTGGTGTACGTTTATCATATTTTTACAGGGACAGTGCACATTAATCAACGTTTCAGTAAAAGTTACGGTTTTAGCCAGCTGGCTAATTTTCAACCGCAGTCCCTGGGCAGGTTATTAAAAACAATTTCAATATAGAAAATCATTGAGCAGTGAGCACACGCAGAGCAACATAGGGCAAGACATAGCATACAGACAGAGCAACATAGGATAAGCAAGATGTAGCATTCAGACAGCAGCAACAGAACAAAAAAGCAGCAAGACAAAATTCATAAAAGCAAAAAATTGTTTCCACACCTCACAAGCTACAGACAACATGGAACGCGACAATACACAGCTAGGGATCATACTTACGTCAGCAGGGTCGCCCGATTTAAAGATGGCCGTTATCATGGCCGACTTCCATACTCTTGGAACCACCCCCAGACCAATAGATGTGTTTGTGACCTTACTAATGGGGCCAATGAGTGACTCTGTCGTTTTTAAGAAAGGTAGAGTCCAGCCCAAACACATCTTTGGCTTTAGAGTTCTTTAGTGAGCTAATCACCTTGTTCACCTTTGACTCAGAAACCTCCCTTATGATGAAGACAGGTTCAGCGTCATTCACTAGCAGTGAGCCCAAGAAACCAGTGGAGGGGTTTCGTGTCAGTACCCTGACAGAGTCAAAGTAGGAATTGAAGGCTATTGCTATTTTGACTGCATCCTGTGTTAGATCGTTATTCACCATGATTTCTAGTCTTTTTGCAGTGTTACTATGGTCTTTCCCTGTTAACTCTTTTGGATTCTCCCAGATCAATTTAGAATTTACCTTTGCTTCACCAATTATGTTAATAAAAAAAGTTTGCCTTGGCCTGTCTGATTTCTTTCATCACCTTATTTCTCAACATGGTAAACCTATGTCTGTCATGCTCTAATTTGGATCTTAGGGCTATTTTCAGAGCATAATCTCGTTCTTTCATCAATATCTAGATTTCTCCATTTAGCCAAGGAAGAGGGCTCTTTTGGCCAGGTTTGGATTTGATTTTCTTTAGGAAACCATTTACTGTAGTCTGGATTGTGAATAGAAAAACCTGACTATCAGCTTCCACGTCTGTATAGGACAAGAGATCATTCCAGTTAATTCCATTAATTGCGTTTTCAAAATTGTTTCATTCACTCTTAGGTATTCTTAGTTGATCTGGCTTTCTAACAGTAGAGAGGTTAAACCTGCTCTTAGACAGCTTTCTGGCTATAAGTGTTAGATTATGATCAGATAGCCCAGTAACCATATTGAATGATTTAGTCACTCTCTCTGGTTTATTACCGAACACCAAATCAATCTGTGTTTTACAGCAACAAGTCACCCCGGTTGGTCCTTTAACTAGCTGTGTAAGGTCAAAGGTATTAGTGATCCGTTTGAGGGTTTTCCTACAAGACTTGTCTTCATAATTAATATTAAAATCTCCCATTAAGATGACCTCTTTCCCAAAATCACATTCCCTAAGCATGTTATTAAACTGATCAAAAAACACACTTTTGGTGGAAGGTGGTCTATACATTCCAATAAGGGTAAAAGACATTTGGGGAGACAGTGTAACGTTCAGGCCACTACATTCTAGTTCATTATCACATGACCACTCAATTTGTTTACATCGGATATGTTCTAATGTAAATCATCAGAGACCACTCCTCTTCCTTCAATCCTGTCTCTCCTGAAAACATTGTAGCCAGGCACAATCAAAGCAGCATATGGAGAGTTTTTATGGAGCCTTGTCTCTGAGAGGCAGAGGAAGTCAAGGTTGGAGTCTG
Organism: Salvelinus fontinalis; assembly: GCF_029448725.1. Taxonomy (NCBI): domain Eukaryota; kingdom Metazoa; phylum Chordata; class Actinopteri; order Salmoniformes; family Salmonidae; genus Salvelinus; species Salvelinus fontinalis. The sequence goes on from NW_026601936.1 coordinate 15,271, forward strand.
TGTAGATGTTGAATTTGATCACTTTTTGGAATGACACTACGAATGTTCAAGTGCCCCCCTAGTAGTCCCTTGGGCTTAGCTCGTGGGTCCCAGATGACTCGAGATTGATTGACACATTGAAAAAAGTTCAATTTTCGGTGTTTTCTGAAGGCTGGGTTTAGGCCGTTTTGATTAGGGGCAGTTCGGTAGCACAATAACAATCCCTCCCACTTGCACTGGATGCGGGGAACTAATTAAAACAGCTTGCGTACCAGAAGCAGAGTCAGGGATCGCATATAGCGACTTGGGTATGTTTGAAGAGTCAAAATCTATCCTGGAGCTGGGTGAGTCGAGAGAAACCATGGGACCATAGCACTCACCCACTTCCACAGCGGCGACGATCAGTGGACGAGGCCATCCACTGCTTTCTACTCCGGTGAGTATCGCTGGCTCGGTGATGTTAGGCCCAGGATGGAGTTGCACATCCCCGGAGAGCAGGAGGGTAGTGAACAGGTAGTTTAACAGTTTCCGATAAATGTTGGACTTGTGTTTGTTACGCCTAAGCGGTTCAGTGGAATAGGGAGCGAGGTAGACTTGGCCCTTATTCAGAACATTATTGTATGCTGAGTACTGTCCGCTCCCGTGGAACGGTGAACCAATGTGTTTGGTGTTGATATTCTCCGGTAATAGACTGATTGTGTCATCCCAGCAAGGACACACTGAGATTATCAGTAGAGCAGCTACATAACTGACAATCATGGCAAAGTACTGGAGATAAAACACATATTTGCGCTTTAACTCTTTGCATGAGTTACTTAGCTGGGGTCGGCGTACACCTGATGTTTTAGATAAAATAACAGCATTCGTATGAGAAGCGGCACCTGCCGCACCACCCTGTCTTCCGTCCGCCATTATCCCTGACGTGGCGTGGCTGGTTTTCTTTTTGTAGTCCGTGATTTCCTGTAGTCCATGCGTCTCGTTTCTGAGCCGTTGAATTTCGACTCCACCTTGTCCCTGTAACGGTATTTCACTTGGTTGATTGCCTTGCGGAGGGAATAACTACACCGTTTAAATTCAGTCATATTCCCAGACCTCTTTCCATGGTTAAATGAGGTGGATCGCGCTTTCAGTTTTGCGCGAATGCTGCCATCCATCCACGTTTCTGGTTGGGGTCTTAATAGTCACAGTGGGTACAACATCTCCAATGCACTTCCTTATAAATTCACTCACATAGTCAGCGTATAGGTCAATGTCATTCTCTGAGGCTGACCGGAACATATTCCAGTCCGCGTGATCAAAACAATCTTGAAGCGTGGCTTCCGATTGGTCAGACCAGCTTTGACTGGTTCTTGGTACTGCTGCACTCTGTTTGAGTTTCTGCCTATAACATGGTAGGAGCAAGATGGTCGGATTTGCCGAAGGGAGGGCGGGAGAGGGCTATGTATGCATCGCGGAAGTTAGAGTAGCAGTGGTCGAGGGTATTGACCCTGCTCATAGCGCAATCAATATGCTGGTAGAATTTAGGTAGCCTTGTTCTCAAATCTGCTTTGTTAAAATACCCAGCTACAATAAATGCAGCCTCAGGATGTACGGTTTCCATTTACCGTAATTTCCGGACTATAAGCCGCTACTTTTTTCCCACGCTATGAACCTCGCGGTTTATACAATGACGCAGCTAATTTATGTTTTTTTCGAGCGCGCTCAAACTTGCCATCATTCTGATTTTTTTCACAAGATTCATGTCGCCAAAAAACTGAGCACCGTCACATAATGTGACGTAAATCGAGCGCGCTCAAACTTGCCATCATTCTGATTACGGTAGTCATTTTGTCACCCTCATCATGGCAAAGACACGGAGAAATGCATATGATGCAGCTTTCAAGTTGAAGGCGATCGATCTGGCTGTTGGAAAAGGAAATAGAGCTGCTGCACGGGAGCTTGGCCTTAATGAGTCGATGATAAGACGTTGGAACTGTGCAGATCCGACTGAAAGCCAAAACAATTGCCACCGCAATGAAGTTTGACTTTCTTGGTAGGCTACTGTTTACTGCTATTTATTTTTTATTTTTGTTACAAGCCGTGTTTCGTTAAAGCCTATTTATTTTTGTTACAAGCCGTGTTTTGTTTAAAAGCCTATTTATTTTTGTTACAAGCCGTGTTTCGTTTAAAGGCTGTGTAAAGTTCATTTGTTTCAATGTACCGGTAGGCACTTGCGGCTTATAGACATGTGCGGTTTATATATGTACAAAATACATATTTGTAAAAAATTCAGTGGGTACGGCTTATATTCAGGTGCGCTTAATAGTCCAGCAATTACGGTAGTATAGAGTCCAGTGAAGTTCCTTGATGGCCGTCTTGGTGTTTGCTTGAGGGGGAATGTACATAGCTGTGACTATAACTGACGAGAATTCTCTTGGTAGGTAAAATGGCCGCCATTTGATTGTATGGAATCCTAGGTCGAGTGAGCAGAAGGACTTGAGTTCCTGTATGTTGTTCTGATTACACCATGAGTCGTTAATCATGAAGCATACACCCCCGCCCTTCCTCTTCCCAGAGAGGTGTTTATCTCTGTCGGCGCGATGCTTGGAGAAGCCCGGTGGCTGAACCGATTCCGACGACATATCCCGATAGAGCCATGTATCCGTGAAACAGAGAATGTTACAATCTCTGATTTCTCTCTGGAAGGGAACCCTTGCTCGAATTTCATTGACCTTGTTGTCAAGAGACTGGACATTGGCTAGTAGTATACTCGGGAGCGGTGGGCGACGTCCACGTCTACTGAGCCTGACCAGGTGGCCGCTTTGCTGTTTTTGGGTCGGCTACTGGAATTAGATCCATTGTCCTGGGTGCTGGTCCGAACAGACATTCCGCTTCGGCAAAGTCGAATTCTTGGTCGTAGTTTTGATACGTTGACGTTGCTCTTATATCCAATAGTTCTTCCCGGCTGAATGTAATGAGACTATAGATTTCCTGGTGTAACAATAGAAGAAATAATACATTACAAAACAATACTGCATAGTTTCCTAAGAACTCGAAGCGAGGCGACCATCTCCATCGGCGCCATCTTCACAGGTGCGCCTTGTTCATTTGTGGAATTACTGTCCTCCTTAATGTGTTTGAGCCAATCTGTTGTGTTGTGACATGGTAGGGGTGGTATACAGAAGATAGCCCTATTTGTTAACCTGTTGGGGATGGGGGCGCTGTTTAGACTACTTATGCTAATTTGGCTAATTTTTTAAACGGCTTCCCACAAAATCCTTGATCGTACAATATGCATATTATTATTATTATTGGATAGAAAACAGTCTATAGTTTCTATAGGAGTTGAAATTTTGTCTCTAAGTGGAACAGAGCCCATTCTACAGCAATTTCCCTGACATGGAGTCAGATTTGAGAAATGTTGGCCACTCTTCTGAAGTCATTTAAAAGGGCACTGTCGTTGCTATGACTATACGGACACTTCTTACGTCTTCCCCTGGATGCCTTTACGTGATGACGATTCCAACGGGGTCGATTGCTCGTTCACAGGCCCTACAAATGAAAAAACCCTGAAGCTAGTCATTCTTTGGGAGCTGCGTCATGAGCCTAGAGGACACCGGCGCGCACCTGTTCCAAGCGTTAGTTTAGCCTGTTATATTTCTCCGGTCATCTTTTCACTCGTTTTAGGAGTTAAAAACATCATAAGGTAGTTAATTTAAGGCGTTTTATAGCAATTTATATCCGTTTAGTGCGATTTTGGGACATTTATTTTTGCAACGATGTGAAAAGTTGGGCACGCTTTTCAGTTCATCCCGAACGCAGTTGACATTTCCACATGGCAAGAGGACAGCTTTCCACCAAAAGACGATTTCTCCCAAGAAAGGATCCTTTGCCCAAGATACTGATGGAAGAACAGCTCAAGGTAGGACATTTTTATTATGATAAATCGTGTTTCTGTCGAAACATTTTAGTGGCTTAGGACGCCATGTTTTTTGACGTAGCTTCGCTTGGCGCAAACTGTATTGAAAAGTAAGGATAAATTAAAAAATGTAATAACGCAATTGTATTAAGAATTAAATTGTCTATCAATCCCTGTCCACCCTATATTTTTTAGTCACGTTTATGAGTATTTATGTATAAGAGTAGATCACTGTCTAAGTGGCGCAAGGACATTTTCTGACCAGCTGAGCTACATTTCACATTGTCTAACCATGATTTTGGTGGCTAAATATAAACATTTTCGATCAAACTCTATATGGATTGTGTAATATGATGTTACAGGAGTGTCATCTGAAGAATTCTGAGAAGGTTAGTGAAAAAATTAATATATTTTTGGCGATGTTGACGTTATCGCCCACTTTGGCTAGAATCAATGCTGGGCTGCTATGTGCTATGTGCTATGCTAATATAACGATTTATTGTGTTTTCGCTGTAAGACACTTAGAAAATCTGAAATATTGTCTGTATTCACAGGATCTGTGTCTTTCGATTCGTGTATGCTGTGTATTTTTACGAAATGTTTGATGATTAGTAGTTAGGTAAACACGTTGCTCATTGTAATTATTCTAGTCCATTTGTGATGGTGGGTGCAATTGTAAACTATGCCATCTACCTGAAATATGCACATTTTTCTAACAAAACCTATCCCATACCATAAATATGTTATCAGACTGTCATCTAATGAGTTTTTTTGTTGGTTAGGGGCTATAAATATCTTAGTTTAGCCGAATTGGTGATGGCTACTGGTGTTGGTGGACAAATAAAAGATGGTGGATTATGCTAATGTGTTTTTAGGTAATAGATGTACATCTTTACATATTGTGTCTTCCCTGTAAAACATTTTAAAAATCGGAAATGTTGACTGGATTCACAAGATCTGTGTCTTTCATTAGCTGTATTGGACTTTAATGTGTGAAAGTTAAATATTTTAAAAAAATATTTTTTTTGAATTTCGCGGCACTGGTTTTTCAGTGGGGGGGGGGGGGGGTGTGCCGCTAGCGCCACGCTGATCCTAGACAGGTTAAAAGACCCAAGTTTATTTTGTGGCAAGAACAGCACAAATTAGCAAAGTGAAATGACAGCCAATCATTAATTTAAGACACGAAGGTCAGTCAATGTGGAAAATTTCAAGAACTTTGAAAGTTTCTTCAAGTGCAGTTTCAAAAACAAAGCGCAATGATGAACCAGCCTCTCATGAGCATTGCAACAGGAAAGGAAGACCGAGAGTTACATTCGATCAATCAATCAAATGTATTTATAAAGCCCTTTTTACATCAACAAATGTCACAAAGTGCTATATAGAAACCAAGACTAAAACCCCAAACAGCAAGCAATTTAGATGTAGAAGCACGGGGGCTAGGAAAAACTCCATAGAATGGCAGGAACTTAGGAGAGACCTAGAGAGGAACCATGCTCTGAGGGGTGGCAGGTCCTCTTCTGAACAGTTGAAACTGGAGCAGCAGCACGATCATATGGACTGGGGACAGCAAGGAGTCGTCAGGCCAGGTAGTCCTGAGGCATGGTCCTCAGTCTCACGTCCTCGAGAGAAGGGAAAGAGAAAGAAAGAGAGAATTAGAGGGAGCATACTTAAATTCACACAGGACACCTGATAAGGCAGGAGAAATACTCCAGATATAACAGACTGACCCTAGCCCTCCGACACAAACTACTGCAGCATAATTACTGGAGGCTGAGACAGGAGGGGTTGGGAGACACAGTCCGACTATACCCCCGGACAGGGCCAACCAGGCAGTATATAACCCCACCCAATTTGCCAAAGCACAGCCTCCAAACCACTAGAGGGATATCTTCAACCACCAACTTACTACCCTGAGACAATGCTGAGTATAGCCCACGAATATCTCCACCACGGCACGAACCCGAGGGGGGCGCCAACCCAGACAGGAAGATTACGACAGAGACTAAATCCACTCAAGTGATTCACCCCTCCTTGGGACGGCATGGAAGTTCAACAGTAAGCCAGTGACTCAGCCCCCATAATAGGGTTAGAGGCAGAGAATCCCAGTGGAGAGAGGGGAACCAGCAAGGGTGGTTCATCGCTCCAGTGCCTTTCTGTCAGCTTCACACCCCTCGGCCAGACTACACCCAATCATTGGACCTAGTGAAAAGATGAGTCTTCAATAAAGACTTAAAGGTCAAGACCGAGTCTGCGCCTGTCACATGGATAGGCACACCATTCCATAAAAATTGAGCTCTATTGTAGAATGCCCTGCCTCCAGTTGTTTGCTTAGTAAATCTAGGGACAATAAGGAGGCCTGCGTCTTGTGACCGTATTGTACGTGTAGGTATGTACGGCAGGATCAAATCGGAAAGAGAGAGGAACAAGCCCATGTAATGCTTTGTAGGTTAGCAGTTAAACATTGAAATCAGCCCTAGCCTTAACAGGAAGCCAGTGTAGAGAGGCTAGCACTGGAGTAATATGATGCCTTTTTGTGGTTCTAGTCAAGATTCTAGCAGCCGTGTTTAGCACGAACCATAGGCGGAAATCCCAGGGGGGACGGGGGGGACACGACCCCCCCATCCTGGGAAAAATATGATTTGTCCCCCCCAATATATCACTGTAAACATAACTATGTAATTTCAATAATATTAATAATACGCAATGAAAGCACTTGTGCTGATTATAGACACTTAATAGCGCGTTTTTAAGTTTCACAAGATTGCGACCCCCCCGCCCTTTGCCTCACAATGATTTGATCCACTGCCAGTTCTTTAGCTTGCAAGGTAATAGAGGGTTCGTATCTACTGGCCGAAAGGCACTCAATGTACGTAACTGACGTGAGGTAATCCAGTCAATCGCGCCATAGCAATGTATATATTTTTTTAATGTTGCAGGGTTCACACACTAGCTGAATTTGCAGAGCTAGCGCGCAAACTAAAGCAAACATTAACTATCAAGCTAGCTAGTACCTATTCCATTTATGTGGCGTCGTCAAATATGGAATATTTGCTATCGTCAGTTTATTCCAAGATTAGCATGCAGCTGTAGTGCTTCAAAGTCCCTGTGATAAGGTTAGCGATAAACTGAAGTCCAAACTGAACAGAACTACACTCTCTTATACCATTGTCTTAAATATATTTAATGGTCTCGTTGCAAAAGCTAAATTGTCGCTAGTGATTTTTTTTTTTTCACCTTTATTTAACCAGGTAGCAAAGATTATAGCAAACACCACAGAAACGGAATTGGTGCTCGCTAGCTTTGCAAATTCAGCTATTGTTGGAAGCCTGCCAATATGAAAGAAACTATGTTAAAATTTCAAAACGTTGCAGCATGTGTTGTGTAAATGTGTGTGTGTGCAGCTAGACCGGCCAGCCAGCCAGCCAGGTAGAAACATGTCAGAAAAAAGTAAAAAGACGGACATCAGAGTATTTTTCAGTACACCAAAACACAAAGTAAGAACTCTAGTAGCCTAATATCTCAAAGACGAGTTGATAAAATGTTCATAAGAAAGAAGTGAAATGCTAATGGAAATGTTTCACAATGATGTCATTAGGCAGAGCAGGCAACAGATGGCACACAGACAGCAGAGCTGGGGACAGATATGCAGGGTCAGATTGGCAGAGACAGGGAGTCTCAGGTAAGTTTGTTGAGTCTTTGTTTGGCAACATTATGAAAGGTTCTCAATTTTTTAGATTTGTAAAATAGGGACATAATTGGAAAATGCCATGGATACCCCCACTCAACTTAAACTGGTGACTAAACTAAGATTTGTTTAATGCAATGGTATTGCTGTTGTGATTAATTGTGTAGTTTTGGGTACCGGTAGTTAGGAGTACAGCAAACACCTTATTTCTTTTCTAGGAGACAGACTGTGAGTCAGTGAGGGTGGTGAAAGGGAAAGAGCCAAGGAGAGAGACTTCAGAGGACAGTGTCACAGCCACGGCAGGACCAGGTGTCACCCTTGTTGCCAGCAGCACCAGTATAGGGGACAGTGGCACAGCATCGTCCAGTTACCTCAGTGATGGCACAAAACCATATCAGCCACACCCACAATTTATAGAACCGCAAACAGAGTGTTGACGTTTCAAGAGAAATGGTTTCGCGATTTCCCCTGGCTACATTATAATCCATCAATAAAAGGAGTGTTGTGTTTTCACTGTAGCCAAGGGTTTTCAAGCCAGCCATCTTTTGGCCAAAGAGCAGATGCTGCCTTCATTAGTGCAGGATTTAGGAACTGGAGAAAAGCCATTGAAAAATTCACAGCACATCAAAACTGCCAAACCCACCGCCACTTTGTAACTGTAACAGCACACCAGCTAAATCCAATCAGTGTCCAGTTATCCAGCGCGTGGGGTAAACAGCAGGAGGACGCAAGGCATTGCTTGATGAAAATTGTTAGTTCGGTGCGGCATGTAGTAAGACAGGGACAAGCCTTTAGAGGCCACATGGATGACAGTGGGAATTTATACCAGCTTTTGAAACTCAGGGCAGAAGAGGATGATCCCATTTTACTGAAGTGGTTAACAGAGCGTACCACAATGTACACAGGCCCCAAAGCACAGAATGAAATTCTGAACATCATGGCCAATACAGTCATTCGAGGCATTGCAGCTGAGATTAGGTCTCTTCCGATTGTACAATTTTCATTAACTGTTGATGGTACTCAAGATCTCTCTGGTGCTGAACAGGAGAGTGTCTGTCTGCGTTATCTTGACCATGACCTTGTCCCTCACGAGGAGTTTATTGGGCTATACAGGGTGTCGGAGACAACAGGCGAGGGCATTGCGAAAGTGGCAACTGATGTGTTGTTGAGGCTCAATTTGCCCATGTCTGGCTTACGTGGGCAGAGTTACGATGGTGCCTCAAACATGGCAGGAAAATACACAGGTGCACAGGAAATTGTGAGGAGGCAGCAGCCATTAGCCCTCTATGTCCATTGTGGAGCACACTGTGTAAATCTGATTACACAGGCTGGCTGCTCAGCCTCCCCACTGATCCGGGATTCCCTTTCTTGGGTCCATCAGTTAGGTGTCCTTTATGGCCAGTCAGGAAAGTTTAAGAGCATGTTTGAATCAATTGCCACGTCCAAAGATACGAATCTGACCACCCTGAAACCCCTATGTCCAACAAGGTGGACTGTGCGGAATACTGCTATTAGAGCTGTGCTAGGGCAGTATGAGCGGGTACTCAGCAGCCTAGAGGAGATGGCAAAAACTGCATCCAAGACAGCTTCAACTGCCAGTGGCTTATTCGAGCACTTCAGCAAAGGCAAGACTGTGTTGGGCCTCACACTTGCCTCTGCTGTTCTTGGAGAGCTTGAATGTCTAAACATTTCACTGCAGAAGAAAACTCAGACTGTCTCTGGTATGCAGGCTGCAGTCGAGTGTGTGCGGTCATCTCTTAGGGGCAAGAGAAATGACGAAAGCTACCTTGCACTGTATGAGAAAGCAACAACTTTGATTGACTCTATTGAATCCATTGAGACGCACTCAAGACGATTTGCTGGCAAAGCAGTGGATCACTATAGGGCAGAATTTTTTTAAGTGTTGGATGGTGTGGAGGTTCAGTTTGGCGACCGTTTTGACCAGGACAGTCTAAATGTCCTGCAAAAGTTGGAAAGAGCGCTTCTCACGGGGGAGTTGGATGAGTCTCTAGATCAGTACCCTGAGCTGAACATAGATTCTCTTTCAGTGCAGATCCCTCTCTTTCACAACAAATACCCCTGTAGCAGCAGTGGAGAGGCAGCAGAGGTCCTCAGGAGGCTTCCAGTGGAGGTGCGGGGGTTGTTTGACCAAGTTGAGGTGCTGATCAGAATTTTGTTTGTGGTGCCAGTGTCTTCATGTGAGGCTGAGAGGAGTTTCAGTGCACTCCGCAGGTTAAAGACTTGGCTACGGGCTAGCATGGGCCAAGAGAGACTGAACGGCGTAGTTGTCTGTAATGTACATAAAGACAGGCTGGACAGTCTCGAGGGAAAATATCTGCCAGCAATTTGTTGGATCCATTGAAACCCGCAAACATATGTTTGGTTCTTTTGTTCAGTAGTGTGTATAGCAGTGGTTTTCAACCTTTTTTGGGTACTGGAACCCCTGCATATTTTGAGGCAAGGCAGGCAAGGTTTTCAGCGGTCCTCAGGGACCACCACCCCCTCTATATTATATGTAAACTTACTGGAAACCTTGTGGTACTGACTACATTCATTACACTTTTTTATTTCACGGACACCTTGCAATTAGTCCATGGATCCCTGTTTGAGAACCCCTGGTGTAATTGATATTTGTTCTGTTGTTTAGTAGTTTTCAGTTTTTAGTACATGACAGTACACTTACAAATTATTTATTTCATGTTATTTTATTTAAAATTGCATACTTTGTGTGACATACTTGTCCATAGCTGCTGTTTGAAGAGTTGAGACACTGACTGAAGGATATTTTGTTTGATTTATTTGGGTTTTTCATTTAAGTAGTTATTTTGCTTTTAGAACTGTACTTATTTTAAGCTTTTTGTTCTTGTAAAGATATTGTAGTAGACTCAGGCCAGGTGCACATATTTAATGACTATATAAATGTATCACAAAGTCAAATTAAAAGGTCAATTCAATACGGAGACCAACTTTGTGATGGTTCTCAATGGAGATTCTTTACGATGAGATCACACCATGTTCATTGTATTTATGAAAACTACTCCCATACAGTGTACAGTACCATTGCCGCCTACTGGCCTTTCTTGATATTGCTGGTTGTAAGTACGAATACCTGCATACATACTGGACTGATAAGGAACACTGCTATAACTATTATTAGTAGTAGTATTGTAATGATTTAAACAAGTTGGGACAACCCTTCAGTTAACTACTGTACCTAACAATTATCCAGTAGTAGTGATTATGGTCCCTCAATATACATTTAAAATATTACAGCGTAGGCTGTGTTACAGCACTACTTTTGGTGTCCCCCTCAGGAATTGCTCCTGAGAAAATTTCATGTAATTGTCCCCTCCAAGGTTGATATCAGATTTTCGCCCCTGGCACGAACTGAAGTTTATTTAGTGCTTTATCCTGGTAGCCGGAAAGTAGAGCATTGCAGTACTCTAATCTAGAAGTGACAAAAGCATGGATACATTTTTCTGCATCAGTTTTGGACAGAAAGTTTCTGATTTTTGCAAAATTACGGAGATGGAAAAAGCTGTCCTTGAAACACTCTTGATATGTTCATCAATAGAAAGATCATGGTCCAGAGTAACGCCGAGGTCCTTTCCAGTTTTATTTGAGACCACACTACAACCATCATGATTAATTGTCAGATCCAACAGAAGATCTCTTTGTTTCTAGGGACCTAGAACTAGCATCTCTGTTTTGTCTGAGTTTGAAAGTAAAACATTTGCTGCCATCCAGTTCCTTATGTCTGAAACATAGGTTTCCAGGGAGGGCAATTTTGGGGCTTCACCATGTTTCATCTAAATGTACAAATGTGTATCGTCCGCCAAGCAGTGAAAGTTAACATTATGTTTCCGAATGACATCACCAAGAGGTAATATATTATATATATATAAAGGGAAAACAATAGAGGTCCTAAAACGGAAACTTGAGGAACACCGAAATATACAGTTGATTTGTCAGAGGACAAACCATCCACAGAGACGAACCGATATCTTTCCGACAGATAAGATATAAACCAGGACAGAACTTGTCCGTGTAGATCAATTTGGATTTCCAATCTCTCCAAAAGAATGTGGTGATCTATGGTATCAAAGCAGCACTAAGGTGTAGGTGTAACCGATGTGAAATGGCTAGCTAGTTAGCGGTGGTGTGCGCTAATAGCGTTTCAATCGGTGACGTCACTCGCTTTGAGACCTTGAAGTAGTGGTTCCCCTTGCTCTGCCAGGGCCGCGGCTTTTGTGGAGCGATGGGTAACGATGCTTCGTGGGTGACTGTTGTTGATGTGTGCAGATGGTCCCTGGTTCGCGCGAGTGGACGGACTAAAGTTAAGCTGTGACATTGATGCTGTTGACCCGGATCACTGGTTGCTGCGGAAAAGGAGGAGGTCGAAAGTGGGGTGAGTGTAACCGATGTGAAATGGCTAGCTAGTTAGCGGTGGTGCGCGCTAATAGCGTTTCAATCGGTGACGTCACTCGCTTTGAGACCTTGAAGTAGTGGTTCCCCTTGCTCTGCAAGGGCCGCGGCTTTTGTGGAGCGATGGGTAACGATGCTTCGTGGGTGACTGTTGTTGATGTGTGCAGAGGGTTCCTGGTTCGCGCCCGGGGCGAGGGGACGGACTAAAGTTAAACTGTTACATAGGAACACGAGGACAGAGGAAGAACCATGGTCTGACACCATTAAAAGGTCATTTACCACCTCCACGAGTGCAGTCTCAGTGAGTTGGACCACAGAGTTAAGAAAAGCAACCAACAAGTGCCCAGCATATGTGGGAACTCCTTCAAGACTGTTGGAAAAGCATTCCAGGTGAAGCTGGTTGAGAGAATGCCAAGAGCGTGCAAAGCTGTCATCAAGGCAACTTTGAAGTATCTCAAATATAACATATATTTTGAAATATAACATATATTTTGATTTGTTAAACACTTTTGTTTACTACTTGATTCCATATGTGATATTTCATAGTTTTGATGTCTTCACTGTTATTCTACAATGTAGAAAATAGTAAAAATGAAGAAAAACCCTTGAATGAGTAGGTGTGTCCAAACTTTTGACTCGTGCTGTATTTATCAACTTTCCTAATATTAAGAACATTGCTTATATTTCCAACAGGAGTAGAGCCTACCTGGCTGGCATGAAAATGAAACAAGGGAAAATAATCCTCCATTCGCTATTTAAGTGCATAGATTAAATGTATTTTTCCCCTGCCCGATTCGAGTCAGGTGCAAGATAATTGTCCTTTCTAAATCAAAACAAATGTCACAAATATTTTTTAGTACATGTAAAGACAAGATTAAATCAAGAATAGTCTGATGGGTGACAATATTAGCCCATCACTTGGGAATGATGCCCAGTGTAAGGCAAGAAGCAATGCATAACTTTTTTTTGCAACTTTTTCAAATCATAGTGCCACACCTCATGTAGCCTAGCCAATAGGCCTATATTTTTTGATAAGGTTTGTGTAGCCTGGCAAAAGTCAACCCAGCACAGGACAAAACATTATTTGGGGTTGTTTGTACTGTCGAAGCTTATATATAAAATAGGATCATGTAGAAGGGAAATCACCACAAGAGGAAGTCACCATGATGTCATATTCAGTCTAAATCACAATCAAGTGAAATCCATCTGTTGGTAAAGTGCATAAAAACAATCTGAGAAGTGGCTCTGCTTTAAACACACTGTCCACGTGATACCTTAACCCCACATGGAACAGTAGATCCTCACCCATACAGCAGCTTTAAATAATGTAATGATTAACTCCACAACGTGTCTCTGGGAGCACTGGTATTCAGCTAGCAAGAAGCTAACATCCCCATGTCAATCCAAAGTAACGTTGGACCCATGATGGATTTCAGTAGCCCTCCAGTGTAATTGCTTACTCTTACACGCTGCGCATGTACAATGCCATAACTGCTTGCACACCTTATTTATGAATCTCTTAAAGGGGCAGTGCCATCTAGTGGATATAAATGAATACAACTATGCCATTTAACCACCTGGCTACATTTGTATTACAACTAAAGTGGCCAAATAACCTCTTTACAATGAGTGTAGAGCCTAACTGGCATGCACATGCAGCGCATGAGTTTCACGTTTGGGGAAGATCATTTTCACCCCAAAAATATAATTTAATAACAAAAGCATTAAATGCATAATCATACTATGGGGTTGGCTGAGTCCTATTGGGTGGACTGAGTCCTAGTGCGTTAGCTGAGAACTACTGCGTAGGCTGACTAGTACTGCGTGGGCTGTGTCCTAGCACGTGAGCTGAGTACTACTGCTTGGGCTTTGTCCTAAAGCAGGCCGGCAGCCTGGGATAACAGGACACTATCGTTCATCACACCTTGTCACTCTTTTGCAGTAAAATCTCATAACCCAAGGAGTTCTCTGCAGCTACCACCACCACATCTATTTTCTGTAATTTATGTTCCATTTCTGCGGTACAGTTGATAACCATGACTATGAATGCTAAGAAACCAACCTTACTGAAACACGTGTTATTCCTATCACTCTCTATTGGCCTCGGCATACTCACAGGGAGCCTCTCAGGATCCCTCGAAACTGGACCCATCTTCCTCTACTACTCTCTTCACTGCCTATGAAGATACCTTCATAGAAAATGACTCAAGTAAAAGTGAAAGTCACCTAGTAAAATATTACTTGAGTAGTCTAAATGTATTCGGTTTTAAATATACTGAAGTATCAAAATTAAATGTAATTGATAAAATATACTTAAGTAGCAAAAGTAGAAATCATTTCAAATTCATTATATTAAGCAAACCAGATCAGATGGTACCATTTTCGTGTTTTTTTATTTGATTACGGATAGCCAGTGTCACACTCCAACACTCAGACATAATTTACAAATGAAGCATTTGTGTTTAGTGAGTGTGCCAGATCAAAGGCAGTAGGGATGACCAGGGATGTTCTCTTGATAAGTGTGTGAATCAGACAATTTTTCTGTC
>NW_026601937.1:0-29796 GCF_029448725.1 Salvelinus fontinalis
GTACAATCAAGACATAACAAATGTAAAAAGAAACGTCGATTGGTGGCAGCTAGAAAGCAGCCCGAACAAGGAGATGCACCAATGTCGGCTGAAATCGTGACACAGGACTAACTACTAAACCATGTTATAGCTGGACAAACTCCTACACCATGATATAGCTGGAGCAGGACTAACTACTACACCATGATATAACTGGAGCAGGACTAACTACCACACCATGATAAAGCTGAAATTACTGCTACAAAATGATATATCTGTAGCAGGACAAACTAGTACAACGTGATATAGCAGGACAAACAACCACACCATGATAAAGCAGGACCAACGACCACACCATGAAATAGCAGGACGAACTACTACACCATGATGTAGATGTAGCAGGACTAACTACTACACCATGATATAGCAGGACAAACTACTACACTCAGAATATAGCTGTAGCAGGACAAACTCCTACACCGTGAAATAGCAGGACTAACTACTACACCATGATATAGCTGTAGCAGGACTAACTAACACACCATGATAAAACTGTGGCAGGACTAACTACTACACCATGATATAGCAGGACTAACTACTACACCATGATTTAGCAGGACTAAGTACTACACCAAAATATAGCTGTAGCTGGTCAAACTACTACACAATTAAATAGCAGGACTATCTATACCATGATATAGCAGGACTAACTACCACACCATGATAAAGCAGGACTAACTACTACACTATGATATAGTAGGACTAACTACTACACCATGATATGGCTGTAGCAGGACAAGCTACTACACCATGATATAGCTGTAGCAGGACTAACTTCTACACCAAGACAAAGCTGTAGCAGAACTAACTACTACACCATGATATAGCAGGACTAACTACTACACCATGACATAGCAGGACTAACTACTACACCACGATACAGCTGGACTAACTACTACACCCTGATATAGATGAACAAACAACTTCACCATGATATAGATGTAGCTGGACTATCTACTACACCATGATATAGCTGTAGCAGGACTATCTACTACACCATGATAAAGCTGGACTAACAACTACACCATGATATAGATGAACAAACTACTTCACCATGATATAGATGTAGCAGGACTATCTACTACACATTGATATAGCTGTAACTCGATACTCGATAATACAGCTGTAAAGCTGTAGCAAGGCTAACTCCCACACCATGATATAGCAGGACTAACTACCACTCCATGATATAGCAGGACAAACTACTACACCACAATATAGCAGAACAAACAACTACACAATGATATCGCTGTAGCACGACTAACTTCTACACCAAGACAAAGCTGAAGCAGGGCTAACTCCCACACCATGATATAGCAGGACTAACTCCCACACCATGATATAGCAGGAATAACTACCACATCATGATATAGCAGGACTAACTACCAAACCATGATATTGCAGGACTAACAAACTCACCATGACATAGCAGGACAAACTACCACAACATGATATAGCAGGACTAAATACCACACCATGATATAGCAGGACTAACTACTACACCACGATATAGCAGAACAAACTCCTACACAATGATATAGCTGTAGCAGGAATAACTATTACACCATGATATATCTGCAGCAGGACTAACTACTACACCAATATATAACTGTAGCAGGACTAACTACTACACCATGATACAGCAGGAATAACTACTACACAATGATATAGCTGTAGCAGGAATAACTATTACACCATGATATATCTGCTGCAGGACTAACTACTACACCAATATATAGCTGTAGCAGGACAAACTACTAAACAATTAAATAGCAGGACTAACTACTGCACCATGATAAAGCAGGACTAACTACTACACAATGATATAGCAGGACGAACTACTGCACCATGATATAGCTGTATCAGGACTAACTTCTACACCAAGCCAAAGCTGTAGCAGAACTAACTACTACACCATGATATAGCAGGACTAACTACTAAACCATGATATGGCTGTAGCAGGACGAACTACTGCACCATGATATAGCTGTATCAGGACTAACTTCTACACCAAGCCAAAGCTGTAGCAGAACTAACTACTACACCATGATATAGCAGGACTAACTACTACACCATGACATAGCAGGACTAACTACTACACCACGGTACAGCTGGACTAACTACTACACCCTGATATAGATGAACAAACTACTTCACCATGATATAGATGTAGCTGGACTATCTACTACACCATGATGTAGCTGTAGCAGGACTATCTACTACACCATGATATAGCTGGACTAACTATTACACCATGATATAGATGAACAAACTACTTCACCACGATATAGATGTAGCAGGACTATCTACTACACCATGATATAGCTGTAGCACGACTAACTACTACACCATGATATATCTGCTGCAGGACTAACTACTACACCATGATATAACTTGACTAACTACAACATCATGATATAGATGAAGCAGGACTAACTACTACACCATGATATAGCTGGACAAACTACTTCAACATTATATAACAGTACTAACTACAACACAATGATATAGCTGTAGCAGGACTAACTATTACACCATGATATATCTGCAGCAGGACTAACTACTACACCATGATATAGCTATAGCCGGACAATCTACTACACCATGATATCGCTGTAGCAAAACTAAATACTACAACAAGGTATAGATGTAGCACGGCTAACTCCCACACCATGATATAGCAGGACTAACAACCACATCATGATATATTAGGACTAACTACCAAACCATGATATTGCAGGACTAACTACTACACCACGATATAGCAGAACAAACTACTACACAATGATATAGCTGTAGCAGGAATATCAATTACACCATGATATATCTGCAGCAGGAATAACTACTACACAAATATATAACTGTAACAGGACAAACTACTACACCACTATAGCAGGATAAACTATTACACCATGATATAGCAGGACTAACTACCACACCAAGATATAGGTGGACAAACCACCACACCATGAGAGACCTGGATTAACTACTACATCATGATATACTTGTAGCAGGACTAACTACTATACCATGATATAGAAGAACAAACTACTACACAATGATATAGCTGTAGCAGGAATAACTATTACACCATGATATATCTGCTGCAGGAATAACTACTACACAAATATGTAACTGTAGCTGGACAAACTACTACACCACTGAATTAGGATAAACTATTACACCATGATATAGGTGGACAAACCACCACACCATGATAGACCTGGATTAACTACTACATCATGATATACTTGTAGCAGGACTAACTACTACACCATTATATAGCAGGACTAACTACTACACCACTATATAGCATGACTAACTCCTACACCATGATACAGCAGGAATAACTAACACACCATGACATAGCAGTACTAACTTCCACACCATGATATAGGAGGACTAACTACTACACCATGATAAAGCTAGAGCAAGACTAACTCATACACCATGATATTGCAGGACTGACTCCCACACCATGATAAAGCAGGACTAACAAACACATCATGATATAGCAGGACTAACTACCAAACCATGATATTGCAGGACTAACAAACACACCATGACATAGCAGGACTAACTACCGCAACATGATATAGCAGGACTAACTACCACACAATGATATAGCAGGACTAACTACTACACCACGATATAGCAGAACAAACTACTAGATAATGATATAGCTGTAGCATGAATAACTATTACACCATGATATTATTGTAGCAGGACTAAGAACTACACCAAAATAAGCTGTACCAGGACTAACTACTACAGCATGATATAGCAGGACTGACTACTACACCATGATATAACTGGACAAACTACTACATCATGATATAGCTGTAGCAGGACTAACTACTACACCATTATATAGCAGGGCGAACTACTACACCATCGTATAGCAGAACTAACTACTAAACCACTATATAGCAGGACTAACTACCACACCAGGATACAGCTGTAACAGCACTAACTCCTAAACCATGATATAGCAGGACTAACAACTACACCATGTTATTGAAGTACTAACTACTACATCAAGACATAGCTGTAGCAGGACTAACTACTGCACAATGGTAAAGCTGTAGCAGGACTAACTACTACACCATGATATAGCAGGACTAGCTACTACACCATTATATAGCAGTTCAAACTACTACACAATAAAATAGCTGTAGCAGGACTAACAACTACACCATGATATAGCTGTAGCAGGACTAACTACTACACCATGATATAGCAGGAGAAACTACTTCACCAAGATATAGCTGTAGAAGGACTAACTACTTCACCATGATATAGCTGTAGCAGGACTATCTACGACAGCATGATATAGCAGGACTAACTACTACACCACGATATAACTGGACAACTAGTACATCATGATATAGCTGTTGCAGGACTAAATACTACACCATTATATAGCAGGACGAACAACTACACCATCATATAGCAGGACTAACTACTAAACCACTATATAGCATGACTAACTACGACACCATGATACAGCAGGAATAACTATCACACCATGATATAGCTGGACAAACTACTTCATCATTATATAACAGTACTAACTACTACACCATGATATATCTGCAGCAGGACTAACTACTACACCATGATATAGCTATTGCTGGACAATCTACTACACCATGATATCGCTGTAGCACAACTAAATACTACAACAAGATATAGATGTAGCACGGCTAACTCCCACACCATGATATAGCGGGACTAACTCCCACACCATGATATAGCAGGACTAACTACCACATCATGATATAGCAGGACTAACTACCAAACCATGATATTGCAGGACTAACTACTACACCACGATATAGCAGAACAAACTACTACACAATGATATAGCTGTAGCAGGAAAAACTATTACACCATGATATAGCAGGACGAACTACCACACCATGATATAGGTGGACAAACCACCACACCATGATAGACCTGGATTAACTACTACATCATGATAAACTTGTAGCAGGACTAACTACTACACCATTAAATAGAAGAACAAACTACTACACAATGATATAACTGTAGCAGGAATAACTATTACACCATGATATATCTGCTGCAGGAATAACTACTACACAAATATATAACTGTAGCAGGACAAACTACTACACCACTGTAGCAGGATAAACTATTACACCATGATATAGCAGGACTAACTACCACACCATGATATGGGTGGACAAACCACCACACCATGATAGACCTGGATTAACTACTACATCATGATATACTTGTAGCAGGACTAACTACTACACCATTATATAGCAGGATGAACTACTACACCATCATATAGCAGGACTAACTACTACACCACTATATAGCATGACTAACTCCTACACCATGATACAGCAGGAATAACTAACACACCATGACATAGCAGTACTAACTTCCACACCATGATATAGGAGGACTAACTACTACACCATGATAAAGCTAGAGCAAGACTAACTCATACACCATGATATTGCAGGACTAACTCCCACACCATGATAAAGCAGGACTAACAAACACATCATGATATAGCAGGACTAACTACCAAACCATGATATTGCAGGACTAACAAACACACCATGACATAGCAGGACTAACTACCGCAACATGATATAGCAGGACTAACTACCACACCACGATATAGCAGAACAAACTACTACATAATGATATAGCTGTAGCATGAATAACTATTACACCATGATATTATTGTAGCAGGACTAAGAACTACACCAAAATAAGCTGTACCAGGACTAACTACTACAGCATGATATAGCAGGACTGACTACTACACCATGATATAACTGGACTAACTACTACACAATAAAATAGCTGTAGCAGGACTAACAACTACACCATTATATAGCTGTAGCAGGACTAACTACTACACCATGATATAGCAGGAGAAACTACTTCACCAAGATATAGCTGTAGAAGGACTAACTACTTCACCATGATATAGCTGTAGCAGGACTATCTACGACAGCATGATATAGCAGGACTAACTGCTACCCCACGATATAACTGGACTAACTACTACATCATGATATAGCTGTTGCAGGACTAAATACTACACCATTATATAGCAGGACGAACAACTACACCATCATATAGCAGGACTAACTACTAAACCACTATATAGCATGACTAACTACGACACCATGATACAGCAAGAATAACTATCACACCATGATATATATAGCAGGACGAACTGCTACACCATGATATAGCTGTAGCAGGACTAACAACTACACCATGATATAGCTGTAGCTGGACTAACTACTACAGCATGATATAGCAGGACTAACTACCACACCATGATATAACTGGACTAACTAATACATCATGATATACCTGTAGCAGGACTATCTACTACACCATGATATAACTGGACTAACTACTACGTCATGATATAGCTGTTGCAGGACTAAATACTACACCATTATATAGCAGGACGAACTACTACACCATCATATAGCAGGACTAACTACTACACCACTATATAGCATGACTAACTCCTACACCATTATACAGCTGGAATAACTAACACACCATGACATAGGAGGACTAACTACCACACCATGATATAGCAGGACTAACTACTACACCACGATATAACTGGACTAACTACCACACCGTGATATAGCTGTAGCAGGACTAACTAATACACCCAATATAGCTGTAGCTGGACTAACTGCTACAGCATGATATAACTAGACTAACTAATACATCTTGATATACCTGTAGCAGGACTAACTACTACAACATTATATAGTAGGACGAACTACTACATCATGATATACCTGTAGCAGGACTAAATACTACACCATTATATAGCAGGACGAACTACTACACCATCATATAGCAGGACTAACTACTACACCACTATATAGCATGACTAACTCCTACACCATTATACAGCAGGAATAACTAACACACCATGACATAGCAGGACTAACTACCACACCATGATATAGCAGGACTAACTACTAGACCATGTTAAAGCTATAACAAGACTAACTCCTACACCATGATATAGCAGGACTAACTACTACACCACTGTACAACTGGACTAACTATTACATCATGATATAGCTGTAGCAGGACTAATTACTACACCATGATATTACTGTAGCAGGACTAACAACTACACCAAATAAATCTGTAGCTGCACTAACTACTACACCCAATATAGCTGTAGCTGTCACGCCCTGACCTTAGAGATCCTTTTTATGTCTCTATTTTGGTTTGGTCAGGGCGTGAGTTGGGGTGGGCGTTCTATGTTCTGTGTTCTATGTTTTGTATTTCTTTGTTGGTTGGCCGGGTGTGGTTCTCAATCAGAGGCAGCTGTCTATCGTTGTCTCTGATTGAGAACCATACTTAGGTAGCTCTTGCCCAAATGGGTTTTGTGGGTAGTTGTTTTCTGTCTTTGTGTCTGCACCAGACAGAACTGTTTCGTGTTGGTCTATTTTTGTTATTTTTTTCTTAGTGTTCTGAGTTAAATAAATATCATGAACACGTACCACGCTGCACCATGGTCCACTCCTTCAGCCCACGATGATCGTTACAGTAGCAGAACTAACAACTACACCAAATAAAGCTGTAGCTGGACAAACTACTACAGCATGATATAGCAGGACTAACTACTATACCATGATATAACTGCACTAACTAATACATCATGATATACCTGTAGCAGGACTATCTACTACACCATTATATAGCAGAACTAACTACTACACCACTATATAGCAGGACTAACTACTACACCATGATAGAGCTGTAGCAGGACTAACTACTACACCATGATAGAGCTGTAGCAGGACTAACTACTACAGCATGATATAGCAGGACAATCTGCTACACCACAATATAACTGGACTAACTACTACATCATGATATAGCTGTAATAGGACTAACTACTACATCATGATATAGCAGGACTAACTACTATACCACTATATAGCATGACTAACTACTACACCATGATACGGCAGGACTAACTATCACACCATGAAATAGCAGGACTAACAACTACACCATGATATACCAGGACTAACTACCACACCATGATATAGCTTTAGCAGGACTAACTACTACACTATGATTTTGCTGTAGCATGACTAACTACTACACCATGATATAGCTGGACGAAATACTACACTATGATATAGCTGTAGCAGGACTAACTACAACACCATGATATAGCTGTCGCAGGACTAACCGCTACGCTACGGTACAGCTGTAGCAGGACTAACTTCAACACCATGATATGGCTGTAGCAGGACTAACTGCTACAACATAAATTAGCAGGACTAAATACTACACCATTATATAGCTGTAGCAGGACTAACTACAACACTATGAAATAGCTGTAGCAGGACTAATTACTACACCATGACATAGCATGACTAACTACTACACTGTAATATAGCTGTAGCAGGACTAACTACAACACTATGAAATAGCTGTACAAGGACTAATTACTCCACCATGATATAGCAGGACTAACTATCAATCAATCAATCAAGTTTATTTTATATAGCCCTTCGTACATCAGCTAATATCTCGAAGTGCTGTACAGAGATGCAGCCTAAAACCCCAAACAGCTAGAATGCAGGTGTAGAAGCAGGTGTACTACACAATGATATAGCTGGACTAACTACAACACCATCATATATCTGTAGCAGGACTAACTACTACACCATGAAATAGCTGGGCTAACTACTACACAATGATAAAGCAGGACTAAGTACAAAACCATGACATATCAGGACTAACTACTACACCATGATATAGCTGTAGCAGGACTAACTACCACACCATGATTTGTCTGTAGCAGGACGAACTACTACACCATGATATATCTGTAGCAGGACTAACTACTACACCATGATATAGCTCGACTAACTACAACACCATGATATAGCTGTAGCAGGATTAACGACTACACTATGATAAATCAGGACTAAATACCGCACCATGATATAGCAGGACTAACTACAACACCGAGAAATAGCTGGACAAACTACTACACCCAATATAGATGTAGCAGGACTAACTACTACACTATGATATAGCTATAGCAGGACTAACTACTTAACAATGATACAGCTGTAGCAGGACTAACTAATACAAAATGATACAGCAGGACTAACTACTATCCCATGATACAGCTGTAGCAGGACTAACTACTACAATATGATATAGCTGTAGCAGGACGAACTACTACACAATCATATAGCTGTAGCAGGACTAACTACTACACCCTGATACAGCTGCAGCAGGACTAAATACTACACCAAGATATAGCAGGACTAACTACAACACAGCGACATAGCAGGACTAACTTGAAGACAGTGATATAGCTGTAGCAGGACTAACTACTACACCATAATATAGCAGGACTAACTACTATCCCGTTATATAGCTGTAGCAGGACTAACTACTACACTACGATATAGCTGTAGCAGGAATAACTACTACACCATGAAATAGCTGGACTAACTACTACACAATGATATAGATGTAGCAGGACTAACTTCTACACCGTGATATATCTGTAGCAGTACTAAATACTACATTATGAAACAGCCTTTGCAGTACTAACTGCTACTCCATGATATAGCTGTAGCAGGAGTAACTACTACACAAATATATAACTGTAGCAGGACAAACTACTACACCACTGTAGCAGGATAAAGTATTACACCATGATATAGCAGGACTAACTACCACACCATGATATAGGTGGACAAACCACCACACCATGATAGACCTGGATTAACTACTACATCATGATATACTTGTAGCAGGACTAACTACTACACCATGATATAGCAGGACTAACTACCACACCATGATAGACCTGGATTAACTACTACATCATGATATACTTGTAGCAGGACTAACTACTACACCATGATATAGAAGAATAAACTACTACATAATGATATAGCTGTAGCAGGAATAACTATTACACCATGATATATCTGCTGCAGGAATAACTACTACACAAATATATAACTGTAGCAGGACAAACTACTACACCACTGTAGTAGGATAAACTATTACACCATGATATAGCAGGACTAACTAACACACCATGATACATCAGGACTAACAACCACACCATGATATAGCAGGACTAACTACCACACCATGATATAGCAGGACTAACTACTACACCATAAAATATCAGGACTAACAACCACACCATGATATAGCAGGACTAACTACCACACCATGATACAGCAGGACTAACTAACAAACCATGATATAGCAGGACTAACTACGACACCATGAAATAGGAGGACTAACTATTACACCATGATATAGCAGGACTAAATACCACACTATGATTTAGCAGGACTAACTACCACACCATGATATAGCAGGACTAACTACCAAACCATGACATAGCAGGACAAACTACCAAACCATGATAAACCAAGACTAACTACTACAACATAATATAGCAGGACTAACTACCACACCATTATATAGCAGGACTAACTACCACACCATGACATAGCAGGACTAACTACCACACCATGATATAGCAGGACTAAGTACTACACCATGAATTTGCAGGACTAACTAATACACCATGATATAGCTGTAGCTGGACTAACTTCTAAACCATGAAATAGCTGGACAAACTACTACACCATGATAAAGCTGTAACAGGATGTCAAGTGTCAGTTGAGCAGAGGTGAGGATGGAGTCAGGCGCAGGACACAGAACTGAGTTAAATAACGTACTTTACTCTGAAAAATAAATCAGCCAAATAAATCCACGCAGGGATAACAAACCCTAACACAAAAGACTAACACAAGACCAGGAACAATCAAGCACAAAACAAAATGAGAACCAGAGGGTTAAATAGGGAAATAATAATAACGTAATGGGAACCAGGTGTGTACAATCAAGACATAACAAATGTAAAAAGAAATGTCGATTGGTGGCAGCTAGAAAGCAGCCCGAACAAGGAGATGCACCAATGTCGGCTGAAATCGTGACACAGGACTAACTACTAAACCATGTTATAGCTGGACAAACTCCTACACCATGATATAGCTGGAGCAGGACTAACTACTACACCATGATATAACTGGAGCAGGACTAACTACCACACCATGATAAAGCTGAAATTACTGCTACAAAATGATATATCTGTAGCAGGACAAACTAGTACAACGTGATATAGCAGGACAAACAACCACACCATGATAAAGCAGGACCAACGACCACACCATGAAATAGCAGGACGAACTACTACACCATGATGTAGATGTAGCAGGACTAACTACTACACCATGATATAGCAGGACAAACTACTACACTCAGAATATAGCTGTAGCAGGACAAACTCCTACACCGTGAAATAGCAGGACTAACTACTACACCATGATATAGCTGTAGCAGGACTAACTAACACACCATGATAAAACTGTGGCAGGACTAACTACTACACCATGATATAGCAGGACTAACTACTACACCATGATTTAGCAGGACTAAGTACTACACCAAAATATAGCTGTAGCTGGTCAAACTACTACACAATTAAATAGCAGGACTATCTATACCATGATATAGCAGGACTAACTACCACACCATGATAAAGCAGGACTAACTACTACACTATGATATAGTAGGACTAACTACTACACCATGATATGGCTGTAGCAGGACAAGCTACTACACCATGATATAGCTGTAGCAGGACTAACTTCTACACCAAGACAAAGCTGTAGCAGAACTAACTACTACACCATGATATAGCAGGACTAACTACTACACCATGACATAGCAGGACTAACTACTACACCACGATACAGCTGGACTAACTACTACACCCTGATATAGATGAACAAACAACTTCACCATGATATAGATGTAGCTGGACTATCTACTACACCATGATATAGCTGTAGCAGGACTATCTACTACACCATGATAAAGCTGGACTAACAACTACACCATGATATAGATGAACAAACTACTTCACCATGATATAGATGTAGCAGGACTATCTACTACACATTGATATAGCTGTAACTCGATACTCGATAATACAGCTGTAAAGCTGTAGCAAGGCTAACTCCCACACCATGATATAGCAGGACTAACTACCACTCCATGATATAGCAGGACAAACTACTACACCACAATATAGCAGAACAAACAACTACACAATGATATCGCTGTAGCACGACTAACTTCTACACCAAGACAAAGCTGAAGCAGGGCTAACTCCCACACCATGATATAGCAGGACTAACTCCCACACCATGATATAGCAGGAATAACTACCACATCATGATATAGCAGGACTAACTACCAAACCATGATATTGCAGGACTAACAAACTCACCATGACATAGCAGGACAAACTACCACAACATGATATAGCAGGACTAAATACCACACCATGATATAGCAGGACTAACTACTACACCACGATATAGCAGAACAAACTCCTACACAATGATATAGCTGTAGCAGGAATAACTATTACACCATGATATATCTGCAGCAGGACTAACTACTACACCAATATATAACTGTAGCAGGACTAACTACTACACCATGATACAGCAGGAATAACTACTACACAATGATATAGCTGTAGCAGGAATAACTATTACACCATGATATATCTGCTGCAGGACTAACTACTACACCAATATATAGCTGTAGCAGGACAAACTACTAAACAATTAAATAGCAGGACTAACTACTGCACCATGATAAAGCAGGACTAACTACTACACAATGATATAGCAGGACGAACTACTGCACCATGATATAGCTGTATCAGGACTAACTTCTACACCAAGCCAAAGCTGTAGCAGAACTAACTACTACACCATGATATAGCAGGACTAACTACTAAACCATGATATGGCTGTAGCAGGACGAACTACTGCACCATGATATAGCTGTATCAGGACTAACTTCTACACCAAGCCAAAGCTGTAGCAGAACTAACTACTACACCATGATATAGCAGGACTAACTACTACACCATGACATAGCAGGACTAACTACTACACCACGGTACAGCTGGACTAACTACTACACCCTGATATAGATGAACAAACTACTTCACCATGATATAGATGTAGCTGGACTATCTACTACACCATGATGTAGCTGTAGCAGGACTATCTACTACACCATGATATAGCTGGACTAACTATTACACCATGATATAGATGAACAAACTACTTCACCACGATATAGATGTAGCAGGACTATCTACTACACCATGATATAGCTGTAGCACGACTAACTACTACACCATGATATATCTGCTGCAGGACTAACTACTACACCATGATATAACTTGACTAACTACAACATCATGATATAGATGAAGCAGGACTAACTACTACACCATGATATAGCTGGACAAACTACTTCAACATTATATAACAGTACTAACTACAACACAATGATATAGCTGTAGCAGGACTAACTATTACACCATGATATATCTGCAGCAGGACTAACTACTACACCATGATATAGCTATAGCCGGACAATCTACTACACCATGATATCGCTGTAGCAAAACTAAATACTACAACAAGGTATAGATGTAGCACGGCTAACTCCCACACCATGATATAGCAGGACTAACAACCACATCATGATATATTAGGACTAACTACCAAACCATGATATTGCAGGACTAACTACTACACCACGATATAGCAGAACAAACTACTACACAATGATATAGCTGTAGCAGGAATATCAATTACACCATGATATATCTGCAGCAGGAATAACTACTACACAAATATATAACTGTAACAGGACAAACTACTACACCACTATAGCAGGATAAACTATTACACCATGATATAGCAGGACTAACTACCACACCAAGATATAGGTGGACAAACCACCACACCATGAGAGACCTGGATTAACTACTACATCATGATATACTTGTAGCAGGACTAACTACTATACCATGATATAGAAGAACAAACTACTACACAATGATATAGCTGTAGCAGGAATAACTATTACACCATGATATATCTGCTGCAGGAATAACTACTACACAAATATGTAACTGTAGCTGGACAAACTACTACACCACTGAATTAGGATAAACTATTACACCATGATATAGGTGGACAAACCACCACACCATGATAGACCTGGATTAACTACTACATCATGATATACTTGTAGCAGGACTAACTACTACACCATTATATAGCAGGACTAACTACTACACCACTATATAGCATGACTAACTCCTACACCATGATACAGCAGGAATAACTAACACACCATGACATAGCAGTACTAACTTCCACACCATGATATAGGAGGACTAACTACTACACCATGATAAAGCTAGAGCAAGACTAACTCATACACCATGATATTGCAGGACTGACTCCCACACCATGATAAAGCAGGACTAACAAACACATCATGATATAGCAGGACTAACTACCAAACCATGATATTGCAGGACTAACAAACACACCATGACATAGCAGGACTAACTACCGCAACATGATATAGCAGGACTAACTACCACACAATGATATAGCAGGACTAACTACTACACCACGATATAGCAGAACAAACTACTAGATAATGATATAGCTGTAGCATGAATAACTATTACACCATGATATTATTGTAGCAGGACTAAGAACTACACCAAAATAAGCTGTACCAGGACTAACTACTACAGCATGATATAGCAGGACTGACTACTACACCATGATATAACTGGACAAACTACTACATCATGATATAGCTGTAGCAGGACTAACTACTACACCATTATATAGCAGGGCGAACTACTACACCATCGTATAGCAGAACTAACTACTAAACCACTATATAGCAGGACTAACTACCACACCAGGATACAGCTGTAACAGCACTAACTCCTAAACCATGATATAGCAGGACTAACAACTACACCATGTTATTGAAGTACTAACTACTACATCAAGACATAGCTGTAGCAGGACTAACTACTGCACAATGGTAAAGCTGTAGCAGGACTAACTACTACACCATGATATAGCAGGACTAGCTACTACACCATTATATAGCAGTTCAAACTACTACACAATAAAATAGCTGTAGCAGGACTAACAACTACACCATGATATAGCTGTAGCAGGACTAACTACTACACCATGATATAGCAGGAGAAACTACTTCACCAAGATATAGCTGTAGAAGGACTAACTACTTCACCATGATATAGCTGTAGCAGGACTATCTACGACAGCATGATATAGCAGGACTAACTACTACACCACGATATAACTGGACAACTAGTACATCATGATATAGCTGTTGCAGGACTAAATACTACACCATTATATAGCAGGACGAACAACTACACCATCATATAGCAGGACTAACTACTAAACCACTATATAGCATGACTAACTACGACACCATGATACAGCAGGAATAACTATCACACCATGATATAGCTGGACAAACTACTTCATCATTATATAACAGTACTAACTACTACACCATGATATATCTGCAGCAGGACTAACTACTACACCATGATATAGCTATTGCTGGACAATCTACTACACCATGATATCGCTGTAGCACAACTAAATGCTACAACAAGATATAGATGTAGCACGGCTAACTCCCACACCATGATATAGCGGGACTAACTCCCACACCATGATATAGCAGGACTAACTACCACATCATGATATAGCAGGACTAACTACCAAACCATGATATTGCAGGACTAACTACTACACCACGATATAGCAGAACAAACTACTACACAATGATATAGCTGTAGCAGGAAAAACTATTACACCATGATATAGCAGGACGAACTACCACACCATGATATAGGTGGACAAACCACCACACCATGATAGACCTGGATTAACTACTACATCATGATAAACTTGTAGCAGGACTAACTACTACACCATTAAATAGAAGAACAAACTACTACACAATGATATAACTGTAGCAGGAATAACTATTACACCATGATATATCTGCTGCAGGAATAACTACTACACAAATATATAACTGTAGCAGGACAAACTACTACACCACTGTAGCAGGATAAACTATTACACCATGATATAGCAGGACTAACTACCACACCATGATATGGGTGGACAAACCACCACACCATGATAGACCTGGATTAACTACTACATCATGATATACTTGTAGCAGGACTAACTACTACACCATTATATAGCAGGATGAACTACTACACCATCATATAGCAGGACTAACTACTACACCACTATATAGCATGACTAACTCCTACACCATGATACAGCAGGAATAACTAACACACCATGACATAGCAGTACTAACTTCCACACCATGATATAGGAGGACTAACTACTACACCATGATAAAGCTAGAGCAAGACTAACTCATACACCATGATATTGCAGGACTAACTCCCACACCATGATAAAGCAGGACTAACAAACACATCATGATATAGCAGGACTAACTACCAAACCATGATATTGCAGGACTAACAAACACACCATGACATAGCAGGACTAACTACCGCAACATGATATAGCAGGACTAACTACCACACCACGATATAGCAGAACAAACTACTACATAATGATATAGCTGTAGCATGAATAACTATTACACCATGATATTATTGTAGCAGGACTAAGAACTACACCAAAATAAGCTGTACCAGGACTAACTACTACAGCATGATATAGCAGGACTGACTACTACACCATGATATAACTGGACTAACTACTACACAATAAAATAGCTGTAGCAGGACTAACAACTACACCATTATATAGCTGTAGCAGGACTAACTACTACACCATGATATAGCAGGAGAAACTACTTCACCAAGATATAGCTGTAGAAGGACTAACTACTTCACCATGATATAGCTGTAGCAGGACTATCTACGACAGCATGATATAGCAGGACTAACTGCTACCCCACGATATAACTGGACTAACTACTACATCATGATATAGCTGTTGCAGGACTAAATACTACACCATTATATAGCAGGACGAACAACTACACCATCATATAGCAGGACTAACTACTAAACCACTATATAGCATGACTAACTACGACACCATGATACAGCAAGAATAACTATCACACCATGATATATATAGCAGGACGAACTGCTACACCATGATATAGCTGTAGCAGGACTAACAACTACACCATGATATAGCTGTAGCTGGACTAACTACTACAGCATGATATAGCAGGACTAACTACCACACCATGATATAACTGGACTAACTAATACATCATGATATACCTGTAGCAGGACTATCTACTACACCATGATATAACTGGACTAACTACTACGTCATGATATAGCTGTTGCAGGACTAAATACTACACCATTATATAGCAGGACGAACTACTACACCATCATATAGCAGGACTAACTACTACACCACTATATAGCATGACTAACTCCTACACCATTATACAGCTGGAATAACTAACACACCATGACATAGGAGGACTAACTACCACACCATGATATAGCAGGACTAACTACTACACCACGATATAACTGGACTAACTACCACACCGTGATATAGCTGTAGCAGGACTAACTAATACACCCAATATAGCTGTAGCTGGACTAACTGCTACAGCATGATATAACTAGACTAACTAATACATCTTGATATACCTGTAGCAGGACTAACTACTACAACATTATATAGTAGGACGAACTACTACATCATGATATACCTGTAGCAGGACT
Source organism: Salvelinus fontinalis (assembly GCF_029448725.1). Classification (NCBI taxonomy): domain Eukaryota; kingdom Metazoa; phylum Chordata; class Actinopteri; order Salmoniformes; family Salmonidae; genus Salvelinus; species Salvelinus fontinalis. The sequence goes on from NW_026601937.1 coordinate 17,852, forward strand.
AAATACTACACCATTATATAGCAGGACGAACTACTACACCATCATATAGCAGGACTAACTACTACACCACTATATAGCATGACTAACTCCTACACCATTATACAGCAGGAATAACTAACACACCATGACATAGCAGGACTAACTACCACACCATGATATAGCAGGACTAACTACTAGACCATGTTAAAGCTATAACAAGACTAACTCCTACACCATGATATAGCAGGACTAACTACTACACCACTGTACAACTGGACTAACTATTACATCATGATATAGCTGTAGCAGGACTAATTACTACACCATGATATTACTGTAGCAGGACTAACAACTACACCAAATAAATCTGTAGCTGCACTAACTACTACACCCAATATAGCTGTAGCTGTCACGCCCTGACCTTAGAGATCCTTTTTATGTCTCTATTTTGGTTTGGTCAGGGCGTGAGTTGGGGTGGGCGTTCTATGTTCTGTGTTCTATGTTTTGTATTTCTTTGTTGGTTGGCCGGGTGTGGTTCTCAATCAGAGGCAGCTGTCTATCGTTGTCTCTGATTGAGAACCATACTTAGGTAGCTCTTGCCCAAATGGGTTTTGTGGGTAGTTGTTTTCTGTCTTTGTGTCTGCACCAGACAGAACTGTTTCGTGTTGGTCTATTTTTGTTATTTTTTTCTTAGTGTTCTGAGTTAAATAAATATCATGAACACGTACCACGCTGCACCATGGTCCACTCCTTCAGCCCACGATGATCGTTACAGTAGCAGAACTAACAACTACACCAAATAAAGCTGTAGCTGGACAAACTACTACAGCATGATATAGCAGGACTAACTACTATACCATGATATAACTGCACTAACTAATACATCATGATATACCTGTAGCAGGACTATCTACTACACCATTATATAGCAGAACTAACTACTACACCACTATATAGCAGGACTAACTACTACACCATGATAGAGCTGTAGCAGGACTAACTACTACACCATGATAGAGCTGTAGCAGGACTAACTACTACAGCATGATATAGCAGGACAATCTGCTACACCACAATATAACTGGACTAACTACTACATCATGATATAGCTGTAATAGGACTAACTACTACATCATGATATAGCAGGACTAACTACTATACCACTATATAGCATGACTAACTACTACACCATGATACGGCAGGACTAACTATCACACCATGAAATAGCAGGACTAACAACTACACCATGATATACCAGGACTAACTACCACACCATGATATAGCTTTAGCAGGACTAACTACTACACTATGATTTTGCTGTAGCATGACTAACTACTACACCATGATATAGCTGGACGAAATACTACACTATGATATAGCTGTAGCAGGACTAACTACAACACCATGATATAGCTGTCGCAGGACTAACCGCTACGCTACGGTACAGCTGTAGCAGGTCTAACTTCAACACCATGATATGGCTGTAGCAGGACTAACTGCTACAACATAAATTAGCAGGACTAAATACTACACCATTATATAGCTGTAGCAGGACTAACTACAACACTATGAAATAGCTGTAGCAGGACTAATTACTACACCATGACATAGCATGACTAACTACTACACTGTAATATAGCTGTAGCAGGACTAACTACAACACTATGAAATAGCTGTACAAGGACTAATTACTCCACCATGATATAGCAGGACTAACTATCAATCAATCAATCAAGTTTATTTTATATAGCCCTTCGTACATCAGCTAATATCTCGAAGTGCTGTACAGAGATGCAGCCTAAAACCCCAAACAGCTAGAATGCAGGTGTAGAAGCAGGTGTACTACACAATGATATAGCTGGACTAACTACAACACCATCATATATCTGTAGCAGGACTAACTACTACACCATGAAATAGCTGGGCTAACTACTACACAATGATAAAGCAGGACTAAGTACAAAACCATGACATATCAGGACTAACTACTACACCATGATATAGCTGTAGCAGGACTAACTACCACACCATGATTTGTCTGTAGCAGGACGAACTACTACACCATGATATATCTGTAGCAGGACTAACTACTACACCATGATATAGCTCGACTAACTACAACACCATGATATAGCTGTAGCAGGATTAACGACTACACTATGATAAATCAGGACTAAATACCGCACCATGATATAGCAGGACTAACTACAACACCGAGAAATAGCTGGACAAACTACTACACCCAATATAGATGTAGCAGGACTAACTACTACACTATGATATAGCTATAGCAGGACTAACTACTTAACAATGATACAGCTGTAGCAGGACTAACTAATACAAAATGATACAGCAGGACTAACTACTATCCCATGATACAGCTGTAGCAGGACTAACTACTACAATATGATATAGCTGTAGCAGGACGAACTACTACACAATCATATAGCTGTAGCAGGACTAACTACTACACCCTGATACAGCTGCAGCAGGACTAAATACTACACCAAGATATAGCAGGACTAACTACAACACAGCGACATAGCAGGACTAACTTGAAGACAGTGATATAGCTGTAGCAGGACTAACTACTACACCATAATATAGCAGGACTAACTACTATCCCGTTATATAGCTGTAGCAGGACTAAGTACTACACGATGTTACAGCTGTAGCAGGACTAACTACTACACTACGATATAGCTGTAGCAGGAATAACTACTACACCATGAAATAGCTGGACTAACTACTACACAATGATATAGATGTAGCAGGACTAACTTCTACACCGTGATATATCTGTAGCAGTACTAAATACTACATTATGAAACAGCCTTTGCAGTACTAACTGCTACTCCATGATATAGCTGTAGCAGGAGTAACTACTACACCATGATATAGCTGCAGAAGGACTAACTACTGCACCATGCAATAGCAGGACTAACTACTACACCATGATATAGCTGTAGCAGGACTAACTAGTACACTAAGATATAGCTGTAGCAGGACTAACTACTACACTATTATATAGCTGTAGCAGGACTAACTACTACACTATTATATAGCTGTAGCCAAACTAACTTCTACACCATGATATAACTGGAAGAACTACTACACCGTGATATAGCAGGACTAACTAATACACCATGATATAGCTGTAGCAGAACTAACAACAACACCATTATATAGCTGGACTAAGTACTACATCATGATATAACTATAGCAGGACTAACTATTACACTATGATATAGCTGTAGCAGGACTAACTACTACACCATGATATAGCTGTAGCAGGACTGATCTACTACACCATGATATAGCTTAACTTGTACACCATGACATAGTTGAAGCATGACTAACTACCACACCATGATATAGCTGAGCAGGACTAATATACAACACTATGATATAGCTGCGGCAGGACTAAATACTACATCATGATATAGGTTTAGCAGGACTAACTACTACATCACGATATAGCCGTTGCAGGACTAACTACTAAACCGTGAAATAGCTGTAGCAGGACTACCTACTACACCATGATATAGCTGTAGCAGGACTAACTACCACACTATGATATAGCTGTAGCAGGACTAACTACTGCACCATGATATAGCAGGACTAACTACTACACCCTTATATAGCTGGACTAAGTACAACACCATGACATGGCTGCAGCAGGACTAACTACTACACCCTAAGATATCAGGACAAACTACTACACTATGATATAGCTGTAGCAGGACTTACTACTCCACCATGAATTAGCTGGATTAACTACTACACCATTATATAGCAGGAGTAACTACTACACTATGATATAACTGTAGCAGGAATAACTACTACACCATGAAATAGCTGGACTAACTACTACACCCTGATATATCTGTAGCAGGACTAACTACTACACCATGATATAGCTGGACTAACTACTACACCATGATATAGCTATAGCAGGACTAACTATTACACTATGATATAGCTGTAGCTGGACTAACTACTACACCATGATATATCTGTAGCAGGACTAACTACTACACCAAGATACAGCTGCAGCATCACTAAATACTACACCAAGATATAGCAGGACTAACTACAACACCACGACATAGCAGGACTAACTTGTAGACATTGATATAGCTGTAGCTATAGCAGGACTAACTTCTACACCGTAATATCTCTGTAGCAGGACTAAATACTACATTATGAAACAGCCTTTGCAGTACTAACTGCTACTCCATGATATAGCTGTAGCAGGACTAACTACTACACCATGATATAGCTGTAGAAGGACTAACTACTGCACCATGAAATAGCAGGACTAACTACAACACAATGATAGAGCTGGACTAAGTACAACACCACGACATGGCTGCAGCAGGACTAACTACTACACCATAATATAGCAGGACAAACTACTACACTATGATATAGCTGTAGCAGGACTAACTACTACAACATAATATAACTGTAGCAGGACTAACTACTACACCATGCAATAGCAGGACTAACTACAACACCATGATATAGCTGTAGCAGGACTAATTAGTACACTAAGATATAGCTGTAGCAGGACTAACTACTACACCATGAAATCGCTGGACTAACTACTACACCATGATATATCTGTAGCAGGACTAACTACTACACCATTATATAGCTGGACAAACTACTATACCATGATATAGCTGGACTAACTATTACACCATGATATATCTGTAGCAGGACTAACTACTACACCAAGATACAGCTGCAGCATCACTAAATACTACACCAAGACATAGCAGGACTAACTACAACACCACGACATAGCAGGACTAACTTGTAGACAGTGATATAGCTGTAGCAGGACTAACTTCTACACCGTGATATATCTGTAGGAGGACTAAATACTACATTATGAAACAGCCTTTGCAGTACTAACTGCTACTCCAGGATATAGCTGTAGCAGGACTAACTACTACACCATGATATAGCTGTAGAAGGACAAACTACTACACAATGATATAGCTGGACTAAGTACAACACCATGACATGGCTGCAGCAGGACTAACTACTACACCATAATATAGCAGGACTAACTACTACACTATGATATAGCTGTAGCAGGAATAACTACTACACCATGAAATAGCTGGACTAACTACTACACCATGACATATCTGTAGCGGGACTAACTACTACACCATGATATAGCTGGACTAACTACTACACCATGATATAGCTGTAGCAGGACTAACTACTACACTATGATATAGCTGTAGCAGGAATAACTACTACACCATGAAATAGCTGGACTAACTACTACACCATGACATATCTGTAGCGGGACTAACTACTACACCATGATATAGCTGGACTAACTGCTACACCATGATATAGCTGTATCAGGACTAACTACTACACTAGTATATAGATGTAGCAGGACTAACTACTACACCGTGATATAGCAGAACTAACTACTACACCATTATATAGCAGGAGTAACTACTACATTATGATATAGCTGTAGCAGGAATAACTACTACACCATGATATAGCTGTAGCAGGACTAACTTCTGCACCATTATATAGCAGACTGACTACTTCACCATAATATAGCAGGACTAAGTACTACACCATAATATAGCTGGACTAACTACTACACCATGATATACCTGTAGCAGGTTTAACTACTACACCATGATATAGCTGTAGCAGCACTAACTACTTAAATGCATCAGAAGCATTGCTGCTATATTCTATCAATAACTCGTTTTTCCAATGTTGATACTAAAACACAAACTCCCTTTAAAAGTGAAAAGAGAAACGTAGCGAAGCCGATAGAAACTCATATTTTCTCCCACCAGAAAATATGATTGGTTTGAATGATTTAAAGGGCTTCTTTATTACTGTGTCTGACTCATTGAACACAAGTCTTGCCATCAAAGTGGCACAGCGTTCTAAGGCACTGCATTTCAGTGCTTGAGGCATCACTACAAACACCATGGTTCAAATCCAGGCTGTATCGCAACTGGCCGTGGTTGGAAGTCCCATAGTGCGGTGCACAATTGGCCCAGTGTTGTCTGTTTTTTTTAATTGAACTAGGCAAGTCAATTAAGAACAAATTTTTATTTACAATGACGGCTTTCCCCAGACAACGCTGGGCCAATTGTGCATCGGCCTATGGGACTCCCAATCACAGCTAGACGTGATACAGCCTGAATCTACGACTGATCCAAGATGGCGTAGCAGTCAGACGTCTTTTGTCCTCGTCTTGTCCCGTGTTTATATCGTGTATATATCTTTTTATATCTTTTTTCTTCACATATCTTTTTTTAAATATTTTTCTTAACCTCAACTTCAACATACTCTCCTGCAATCCACCTCACTCAATGTGGTATGGATCTGCTATTTTCTTTACTTCATAACCGGAACCCCCAACAGAGGCTAGACAGCTAACTAACTACTAGCTGGTAGTCAGCTAGCCACTGCTAGCGGTCATCAGCTACCTTTAGCCTGGACAACTCTTGCCAGTCTGCACAGCGCGACGCAAACCAGAGCAAATCGGACTTATTCCTATCGCAAGCTCTGAACCTTTTCACCTGGATCATCACAGCTAGCTAGCTGCTATCCGATTGGCCACTCCTGGCTAACTTCTCTGTCCTGAAGCAAGAACCAATTAGCCTGGAGCTAGCATTTGCTAGGCCCATCTCCCAGCTAGCCGAACAGGTCCATCAGCCAGTCCTTGGACTACAATGCCCATTTTGCCAATTGGCCTGGATCCCGCCGACCCATCACGACTGTACTACCGACGTTATTCGCCCAAGTGGGTTTTTCAACTGGCTCCTCCGTCGCGACGTCCCCTGAATGCCCATCTGCTAGCCTGCTAGCCGCGGCCCGCTAGCTGTCTAGAGCATATCGAACTGTTAGCTTAAGAGACCCATCGGACAATTTATTTGGCCACTACCTATTTTGCCAATAGGCCTGGACCCTTTTACCACACAGAGCCCTGCTGATCCACGATTACTGGTCTGCCGACGTATGCCGACGTAACAGCACGAGGAGGCTACAACTGACTTTTTCTGTCGCGATGTCCCTCAAAGGCCCTTCTGCTAGCTTGATAGCCCCGGCCCGCTAGCTGCCTGAAACGCCGTGTCTCCGGCCTGCCAAGCCACTCACTGGACCCCTATGATTGCCTTATTTCACTGTAGAGCCTCTAACCATGCTCAGTAAGCCTTAGTTAACCCTTTAGTTCCACCTCCCACACATGCGGTGACCTCACCTGGTTTAAATTATGTTTCTATAGATTATATCTCTCATCGTCACTCAGTGCATAGGTTTACCTCAACTGTATTCACATCCTACCATACATCTGTACATTATGCCTTGAATCTATTCTACCGTGCCCAGAACCCTGCTCCTTTTACTCTCTGTTCCGAACGAACTAGACGACCAGTTCTTATAGCCTTTAGCCGTACCCTTATCCTACTCCTCCTCTGTTCCTCTGGTGATGTAGAGGTTAATCCAGGCCCTGCAGTGCCCTGCTCCACTCCGATTCCCCAGGCGCTCTCATTTGTTGACTTCTGTAAGCGTTAAAGCCTTTGTTTCTTGCATGTTAACATTAGAAGCCTCCTCCCTAAATTTGTTTTGTTCACTGCTTTAGCACACTCTGCCAACCGTCCTAGCCGTGTCTGAATCCTGGCTTAGGAAGACCACCAAAAACCCTGAAATTTCCATCCCGAACTATAACATTTTCCGACAAGATAGAACTGCCAAAGGGGGCGGAGTTGCAATCTACTGCAGAGATAGCCTGCAGAGTTCTGTCTTACTATCCAGGTCTGTACCCAAACAATTTGAGCTTCTACTTTTAAAAATCCACCTTTCCAGAAATAAGTCTCTCACCGTTGCCACTTGCTATAGACCACCCTCTGCCCCCAGCTGTGCCCTGGACACCATATGTGAATTGATTGCCCCCCATCTATCTTCAGAGCTCGTAGGTGACCTAAACTGGGACATGCTTAACACCCCGGCCATCCTACAATCTAAGCCTGATGCCCTCAATCTCACACAAATTATCAATGAACCTACCAGGTACAACCCCAAATCCGTAAACACGGGCACCCTCATAGATATCATCCTAACTAACTTGCCCTCCAAATACACCTCTGCTGTTTTCAACCAAGATCTCAGCGATCACTGCCTCATTGCCTGCATCCGTAATAGGTCTGCGGTCAAACGACCACCTCGCATCACTGTCAAGCGCTCCCTAAAACACTTCAGCGAACAGGCCTTTCTAATCGACCTGGCCGGGGTATCCTGGAATGACATTGAACTTATCCCGTCAGTAGAGGATGCCTGGTTATTCTTTAAAAGTGCTTTACTCACCATCTTAAATAAGCATGCCCCATTCAAAAAATGTAGAACCAGAAACAGACATAGCCCTTGGTTCACTCCAGACCTGACTGCCCTTGACCAGCTCAAAGACATCCTGTGGCGTACTGCACTAGCATCGAATATCCCCCGTGATATGCAACTTTTCAAGGAAGTTAGGAACCAACCAATATACACAAGCAGTAAGGAAAGCTAAGGCTAGCTTTTTCAAACAGAAATTTGCATCCTGTAGCACAAACTCTTCCAACTTCCAACTGCTCTTAAACGCAAGTAAAACTAAATGCATGCAATTCAACCGATCACTGCCCGCACCTGCTCGCCCGTCCAGCATCACTACTCTGGACGGCTCTGACTTAGAATACGTGGACAACTACAAATACCTAGGTGTCTGGTTAGACTGTAAACTCTCCTTCTAGACTCACATTAAGCATCTCCAATACAAAATAAAATCTAGAATCTGCTTCCTATTTCGCAACAAAGCATCCTTCACTTATGCTGCCAAACATACCCTTGTAAAACTGACTATCCTACGGATCCTTGACTTCGGCGATGTAATTTACAAAATAGCCTCCAACACTCTATCACAGTGTCATTCGTTTTGTCACCAAAGCCCCATATACTACCAAAAACTGCGACCTGTATGCTCTCGTTGGCTGGCCCTCGCTTCATATTCGTCGCCAAACCCACTGGCTCCAGGTCATCTATAAGTCTTTGCTAGGTAAAGCCCCGCCTTATCTCAGCTCACTGGTCACCATAGCAGCACCCACCCATAGAACGCGCTCCAGCAGGTATATTTCACTGGTCACCCCCAAAGCCAATTCCTACTTTAGCCTCCTTTCCTTCCAGTTCTCTGCTGCCAATGACTGGAACAAACTGCAAAAATCACTGAAGCTGGAGACTCATATCTCCCTCACTAGCTTTAAGCACCAGCTGTCAGAGCAGCTCACAGATCACTGCACCTGTACATAGCCCATCTGTAAATAGCCCATCCAACTACCTCATCCCCATACTGTTATTTATTGTATTTATTTTGCTCCTTTGCATCCCAGTATCTCTACTTGCACACTCATCTTCTGCATATTTATCACCCCAGTGTTTAATTGCTATATTGTAATTATTTAGCCACTATGTGTCACGACTTTCGCCAAAGTTGGTGCCTCTCCTTGTTCTGGCGGCGTTCGGCGGTCGTCGTCACCGGCTTTCTAGCTGTCACCGATCCACGTTTCTTATTCCATTTGTTATGTCTTGATTGTACACACCTGGTTCCCATTACGTTATTATTATTTCCCTATTTAACCCTCTGGTTCTCATTTTGTTTGTGCTTGATTGTTCCTGGTCTTGTGTTAGTCTTTTGTGTTAGGGTTTGTTATCCCTGTGTGGATTATTTTGGCTGATTTATTTTTCCGAGTACGTTATTTTACTCAGTTCTGTGTCCTGTGCCTGACTCCGTCTTCACCTCTGCACAACTGACACTTGAAACTATGGCCTATTCATTGCCTTACCTCCCTTATCTTACCTCATTTGCACACACTGTATATAGACTTTTTATATTGTATTATTGACTGTATGTTTGTTATTCCATGTGTAACTCTATGTTGTTGTTTGTGTCGCACTGCTTTGCTTTATCTTGGCCAGGTCGCAGTTGTAAATGAGAACTTGTTCTCAACTAGCCTACCTGGTTAAATAAAGATGAAACAAAAAAAATATTTAAAAAATACATTTGAACTAGGAGCTATAGTGACACCTCTTGCACTGTGATACAGTGCCTCAGACTGCTGTGCCACATGGGAGCCCCACTTGGGTTTGGTCTGTGTAGGCCGTCATTGTAAATAAGAATTTGTTCCTAAATAAAGGTTGAATAAAAAATACAAATAAATTAAAGTGAGGTTCAACAACTCAAAGATGACCTTCCAGTGGGGTAACTTCTTCTGGAGATTTTGTTTGCATGGTTTCCCATAAGGGATGGTCCAAAACTTACTACTTACTACTTACTACTCTGTCGGCGTACTTCCAGCGCCGACAGAGATGGCCGCCTGGCTTCGCGTTCCTAGGAAACTATGCAGTATTTTGTTTTTTACGTGTTATTTCTTACATTGGTACCCCAGGTGATCTTAGGTTTCATTACATAGAGTCGGGAGGAACTACTGAATATAAGAGCAACGTCAACCCACTATCATTACGACCAGGAATATGACTCTCCCGAAGCGGATCCTGTGTTTTGCCTTCCACCCAGTACAATGGATCTGATCCCAAAGGGGCAAATGAAGCGGTCTTCTGGTCAGGCTTCGGAGACGGGCACATCGCGCTCCACTCCCTAGCATACTACTCGCCAATGTCCAGTCTCTTGACAACAAGGTTGATGAAATCCGAGCAAGGGTAGCATTCCAGAGAGACATCAGAGACTGTAACGTTCTTTGCTTCACGGAAACATGGCTCACTCGAGAGATGCTAACGGAGTCGGTACAGCCAGCTGGTTTCTTCACGCATCGCGCCGACAGAAACAAACATCTTTCTGGTAAGAAGAGGGGCGGGGGGGGTATGCCTTATGATCAACGAGACGTGGTGTGATCATAACAACATACAGGAACTCAAGTCATTCTGTTCACCTGACTTAGAATTCCTCACAATCAAATGTCGACCGAATTATCTACCAAGGGAATTCTCTTCGATTATAATCACAGCCGTATATATTCCCCCCCAAGCAGACACATCGATGGCCCTGAACGAACTTTATCTGACTCTATGTAAACTGGAAACCACACACCCTGAGGCTGCATTCATCGTAGCTGGGGATTTTAACAAGGCTAATCTGAAAACAAAACTCCCTAAATTCTATCAGCATATCGATTGTGCTACCAGGGCTGGTAAAACCCTGGATCAGTGTTATTCTAACTTCCGCAACGCATATAAGGCCCACCCCGCCCTTCTTTCAGAAAAGCTGACCACGACTCCATTTTGTTGCTTCCAGCCTACAAACAGAAACTAAAACAAGAAGCTCCAACGCTCAGGTCTGTTCAACGCTGGTCCGACCAATCTGATTCCACGCTTCAAGACTGCTTCGATCACGTGGATTGGGATATGTTCCGCATTGCGTCCAACAACAACATTGACGAATACACTGATTCGGTGAGCGAGTTCATTAGAAAGTGCATCGGCAACATAATACCCACAGCAACGATTAAAACATTCCCAAACCAGAAACCATGGATTGATTGCAGCATTCGCGTGAAACTGAAAGCGCGAACCACTGCTTTTAACCAGGGCAAGGTGACCGGAAACATGACCGAATACAAACCGTGTAGCTATTCCCTCCGCAAGGCAATCAAACAAGCTAAGTGCCAGTATAGAGACAAAGTAGAGTCGCAATTCAACAGCTCAGACACAAGAGGTATGTGGCAGGGTCTACAGTCAATCACGGATTACAAAAAGAAAACCAGCCCCGTCGCGGACCAGGATGTCTTGCTCCCAGACAGACTAAATAACTTTTTTGCTCGCTTTGAGGACAATACAGTGCCACTGACATGGCCCGCTACCAAAACCTGCGGGCTCTCCTTCACTGCAGCCGAGGTGAGTAAAACATTTAAACGTGTTAA
>NW_026601938.1:0-29770 GCF_029448725.1 Salvelinus fontinalis
CCTATCAGACGGTGAGAACACACACCTCACCTATCAGACGGTGAGAACACACACCTCACCTATCAGACGGTGAGAACACACACCTCGCCTATCAGACGGTGAGAACACACACCTCGCCTATCAGACGGTGAGAACACACACCTCGCCTATCAGACGGTGAGAACACACACCTCGCCTATCAGACGGTGAGAACACACACCTCGCCTATCAGACGGTGAGAACACACACCTCGCCTATCAGACGGTGAGAACACACACCTCGCCTATCAGACGGTGAGAACACACACTTCACCTATCAGACGGTGAGAACACACACCTCACCTATCAGACGGTGAGAACACACACCTCACCTATCAGACGGTGAGAACACACACCTCACCTATCAGACGGTGAGAACACACACCTCACCTATCAGACGGTGAGAACACACACCTCACCTATCGGACGGTGAGAACACACACCTCACCTATCGGACGGTGAAAACACACACCCCACCTATCGGACGGTGAGAACACACACCTCACCTATCGGACGGTGAGAACACACACCTCGCCTATCAGACGGTGAGAACACACACCTCGCCTATCAGACGGTGAGAACACACACCTCGCCTATCAGACGGTGAGAACACACACCTCGCCTATCAGACGGTGAGAACACACACCTCGCCTATCGGACGGTGAGAACACACACCTCGCCTATCGGACGGTGAGAACACACACCTCGCCTATCGGACGGTGAGAACACACACCTCGCCTATCGGACGGTGAGAACACACACCTCACCTATCGGACGGTGAGAACACACACCCCACCTATCGGACGGTGAGAACACACACTTCACCTATCAGACGGTGAGAACACACACCTCACCTATCAGACGGTGAGAACACACACCTCACCTATCAGACGGTGAGAACACACACCTCACCTATCAGACGGTGAGAACACACACCTCACCTATCAGACGGTGAGAACACACACCTCACCTATCAGACGGTGAGAACACACACCTCACTTATCAGACGGTGAGAACACACACCTCACTTATCAGACGGTGAGAACACACACCTCACCTATCAGACGGTGAGAACACACACCTCACCTATCAGACGGTGAGAACACACACCTCACCTATCAGACGGTGAGAACACACACCTCACCTATCAGACGGTGAAAACACACACCTCACCTATCAGACGGTGAGAACACACACCTCGCCTATCAGACGGTGAGAACACACACCTCGCCTATCAGACGGTGAGAACACACACCTCGCCTATCAGACGGTGAGAACACACACCTCGCCTATCAGACGGTGAGAACACACACTTCGCCTATCAGACGGTGAGAACACACACCTCGCCTATCAGACGGTGAGAACACACACCTCACCTATCAGACGGTGAGAACACACACCTCACCTATCAGACGGTGAGAACACACACCTCACCTATCAGACGGTGAGAACACACACCTCACCTATCAGACGGTGAGAACACACCTCACTTATCAGACGGTGAGAACACACACCTCACTTATCAGACGGTGAGAACACACACCTCACCTATCAGACGGTGAGAACACACATCTCACCTATCAGACGGTGAGAACACACACCTCACCTATCAGACGGTGAGAACACACACCTCACCTATCAGACGGTGAAAACACACACCTCACCTATCAGACGGTGAAAACACACACCTCACCTATCAGACGGTGAGAACACACACCTCACCTATCAGACGGTGAGAACACACACCTCACCTATCAGACGGTGAGAACACACACCTCACCTATCAGACGGTGAGAACACACACTTCACCTATCAGACGGTGAGAACACACACCTCACCTATCAGACGGTGAGAACACACACTTCACCTATCAGACGGTCCACACTCTCTCTCTCTCTACCTCTGACTGGTCCACTCTCTCCCTCTACCTCTGACTGGTCCACTCTCTCCCTCTACCTCTGACTGGTCCACTCTCTCTCTCTCTTTACCTCTGACTGGTCCACACTCTCTCTCTACCTCTGACTGGTCCACTCTCTCTCTCTACCTCTGACTGGTCCACTCTCTCTCTCTACCTCTGACTGGTCTACTCTCTCTCTCTCTACCTCTGACTGGTCCACTCTCTCTCTCTACCTCTGACTGGTCCACTCTCTCTCTCTCTACCTCTGACTGGTCCACTCTCTCTCTCTCTACCTCTGACTGGTCCACACTCTCTCTCTCTACCTCTGACTGGTCTACACTCTCTCTCTCTCTAACTATGACTGGTCCACTCTCTCTCTCTCTAACTATGACTGGTCCACTCTCTCTCTCTCTAACTATGACTGGTCCACTCTCTCTCTCTACCTCTGACTGGTCCACTCTCTCTCTCTACCTCTGACTGGTCCACACTCTCCCTCTACCTCTGACTGGTCCACTCTCTCTCTCTCTTTACCTCTGACTGGTCCACACTCTCTCTCTCTCTACCTCTGACTGGTCCACTCTCTCTCTCTCTACCTCTGACTGGTCCACACTCTCTCTCTCTACCTCTGACTGGTCCACACTCTCTCTACATCTGACTGGTCCACACTCTCTCTCTACCTCTGACTGGTCCACACTCTCCCTCTACCTCTGACTGGTCCACTCTCTCTCTCTCTTTACCTCTGACTGGTCCACACTCTCTCTCTCTACCTCTGACTGGTCTACACTCTCTCTCTCTACCTCTGACTGGTCCACTCTCTCTCTCTCTACCTCTGACTGGTCCACTCTCTCTCTCTCTACATCTGACTGGTCCACACTCTCTCTCTCTACCTCTGACTGGTCCACACTCTCTCTCTCTACCTCTGACTGGTCCACTCTCTCTCTCTCTACCTCTGACTGGTCCACTCTCTCTCTCTCTACCTCTGACTGGTCCACTCTCTCTCTCTACCTCTGACTGGTCCACACTCTCTCTCTCTCTACCTCTGACTGGTCCACTCTCTCTCTCTCTACCTCTGACTGGTCCACTCTCTCTCTCTACCTCTGACTGGTCCACTCTCTCTCTCTCTACCTCTGACTGGTCCACACTCTCTCTCTACCTCTGACTGGTCCACACTCTCTCTCTACCTCTGACTGGTCTACTCTCTCTCTCTCTACCTCTGACTGGTCTACTCTCTCTCTCTCTACCTCTGACTGGTCTACTCTCTCTCTCTCTACCTCTGACTGGTCCACACTCTCTCTCTCTACCTCTGACTGGTCCACACTCTCTCTCTCTACCTCTGACTGGTCCACTCTCTCTCTCTACCTCTGACTGGTCCACACTCTCTCTCTCTACCTCTGACTGGTCTACACTCTCTCTCTCTACCTCTGACTGGTCCACTCTCTCTCTCTCTAACTATGACTGGTCCACTCTCTCTCTCTACCTCTGACTGGTCCACTCTCTCTCTCTACCTCTGACTGGTCCACACTCTCCCTCTACCTCTGACTGGTCCACTCTCTCTCTCTCTCTACCTCTGACTGGTCTACACTCTCTCTCTAACTATGACTGGTCCACTCTCTCTCTCTACCTCTGACTGGTCCACTCTCTCTCTCTCTACCTCTGACTGGTCCACTCTCTCTCTCTCTACCTCTGACTGTTCTACACTCTCTCTCTACCTCTGACTGGTCCACACTCTCTCTCTCTACCTCTGACTGTTCTACACTCTCTCTCTACCTCTGACTGGTCCACTCTCTCTCTCTCTACCTCTGACTGGTCCACTCTCTCTCTCTCTACATCTGACTGGTCCACTCTCTCTCTCTCTACATCTGACTGGTCCACTCTCTCTCTCTCTACCTCTGACTGGTCTACTCTCTCTCTCTACCTCTGACTGGTCTACTCTCTCTCTCTCTACCTCTGACTGGTCTACTCTCTCTCTCTCTACCTCTGACTGTTCTACACTCTCTCTCTACCTCTGACTGGTCCACTCTCTCTCTCTCTACCTCTGACTGGTCCTCTCTCTCTCTCTCTACCTCTGACTGGTCCACTCTCTCTCTCTCTACCTCTGACTGGTCCACTCTCTCTCTCTCTACCTCTGACTGGTCCACTCTCTCTCTCTACCTCTGACTGGTCCACACTCTCTCTCTCTACCTCTGACTGGTCCACTCTCTCTCTCTACCTCTGACTGGTCCACTCTCTCTCTCTACCTCTGACTGGTCTACACTCTCTAACTATGACTGGTCCACACTCTCTCTCTCTAACTATGACTTGTCCACTCTCTCTCTCTACCTCTGACTGGTCTACACTCTCTCTCTCTACCTCTGACTGGTCCACACTCTCTCTCTCTACCTCTGACTGGTCTACACTCTCTCTCTACCTCTGACTGGTCCACTCTCTCTCTCTCTCTACATCTGACTGGTCCACACTCTGGTTCTGATGTGATTTTAACCTCTACAGATACTCTGACATCATCGTGCATCGGCTGCTGGCTGTAGCCATTGAAGCAGACAGCACCTACCCAGACCTGATGGACAAACACAAGCAGTCTGCCCTCTGCAACAACCTCAACTACAGACACAAGATGGCCCAGTACGCACAGCGAGCCTCTGTAGCCTTCCACACACAGGTACTGGACTCACCCAACACACTGATCTGTTAGAGCCTTCCACACACAGGTACTGGTCTCACCCAACACACTGATCTGTTAGAGCCTTCCACACACAGGTACTGGTCTCACCCAACACACTGACCTGTTAGAGCCTTCCACACACAGGTACTGGTCTCACCCAACACACTGACCTGTTAGAGCCTCTGTAGCCTTCCACACACAGGTACTGGTCTCACCCAACACACTGATCTGTTAGAGCGTTCCACACACAGGTACTGGACTCACCCAACACACTGACCTGTTAGAGCCTTCCACACACAGGTACTGGACTCACCCAACACACTGACCTGTTAGAGCCTTCCACACACAGGTACTGGACTCACCCAACACACTGACCTGTTAGAGCCTTCCACACACAGGTACTGGTCTCACCCAACACACTGACCTGTTAGAGCCTCTGTAGACTTCCACACACAGGTACTGGACTCACCCAACACACTGACCTGTTGGAGCCTTCCACACACAGGTACTGGTCTCACCCAACACACTGATCTGTTAGAGCCTTCCACACACAGGTACTGGTCTCTTCCAACACACTGATCTGTTAGAGCCTTCCACACACAGGTACTGGACTCACCCAACACACTGACCTGTTAGAGCCTTCCACACACAGGTACTGGACTCACCCAACACACTGACCTGTTAGAGCCTTCCACACACAGGTACTGGTCTCACCCAACACACTGACCTGTTAGAGCCTTCCACACACAGGTACTGGACTCACCCAACACACTGACCTGTTAGAGCCTCTGTAGCCTTCCACACACAGGAACTGGACTCACCCAACACACTGATCTGTTAGAGCCTTCCACACACAGGTACTGGACTCACCCAACACACTGACCTGTTAGAGCCTTCCACACACAGGTACTGGTCTCACCCAACACACTGATCTGTTAGAGCCTTCCACACACAGGTACTGGACTCACCCAACACACTGACCTGTTGGAGCCTTCCACACACAGGTACTGGTCTCACCCAACACACTGATCTGTTACAGCCTTCCACACACAGGTACTGGTCTCACCCAACACACTGATCTGTTAGAGCCTTCCACACACAGGTACTGGACTCACCCAACACACTGATCTGTTAGAGCCTTCCACACACAGGTACTGGACTCACCCAACACACTGACCTGTTGGAGCCTTCCACACACAGGTACTGGTCTCACCCAACACACTGATCTGTTACAGCCTTCCACACACAGGTACTGGTCTCTCCCAACACACTGACCTGTTAGAGCCTTCCACACACAGGTACTGGACTCACCCAACACACTGACCTGTTAGAGCCTTCCACACACAGGTACTGTTCTCACCCAACACACTGACCTGTTAGAGCGTTCCACACACAGGTACTGGTCTCACCCAACACACTGATCTGTTAGAGCCTTCCACACACAGGTACTGGTCTCACCCAACACACTGACCTGTTAGAGCCTTCCACACACAGGTACTGGACTCACCCAACACACTGACCTGTTAGAGCCTCTGTAGCCTTCCACACACAGGTACTGGTCTCACCCAACACACTGACCTGTTAGAGCCTTCCACACACAGGTACTGGACTCACCCAACACACTGACCTGTTAGAGCCTTCCACACACAGGTACTGGACTCACCCAACACACTGACCTGTTAGAGCCTCTGTAGACTTCCACACACAGGTACTGGACTCACCCAACACACTGATCTGTTAGAGCCTTCCACACACAGGTACTGGTCTCACCCAACACACTGACCTGTTAGAGCCTTCCACACACAGGTACTGGACTCACCCAACACACTGACCTGTTGGAGCCTTCCACACACAGGTACTGGTCTCACCCAACACACTGATCTGTTACAGCCTTCCACACACAGGTACTGGTCTCACCCAACACACTGACCTGTTAGAGCCTTCCACACACAGGTACTGGACTCACCCAACACACTGACCTGTTGGAGCCTTCCACACACAGGTACTGGTCTCACCCAACACACTGATCTGTTACAGCCTTCCACACACAGGTACTGGTCTCACCCAACACACTGATCTGTTAGAGCCTTCCACACACAGGTACTGGACTCACCCAACACACTGATCTGTTAGAGCCTTCCACACACAGGTACTGGACTCACCCAACACACTGACCTGTTGGAGCCTTCCACACACAGGTACTGGTCTCACCCAACACACTGATCTGTTACAGCCTTCCACACACAGGTACTGGTCTCTCCCAACACACTGACCTGTTAGAGCCTTCCACACACAGGTACTGGACTCACCCAACACACTGACCTGTTAGAGCCTTCCACACACAGGTACTGTTCTCACCCAACACACTGACCTGTTAGAGCGTTCCACACACAGGTACTGGTCTCACCCAACACACTGATCTGTTAGAGCGTTCCACACACAGGTACTGGACTCACCCAACACACTGACCTGTTAGAGCCTTCCACACACAGGTACTGGACTCACCCAACACACTGACCTGTTAGAGCCTTCCACACACAGGTACTGGACTCACCCAACACACTGACCTGTTAGAGCCTTCCACACACAGGTACTGGACTCACCCAACACACTGACCTGTTAGAGCCTTCCACACACAGGTACTGGACTCACCCAACACACTGACCTGTTAGAGCCTCTGTAGACTTCCACACACAGGTACTGGTCTCACCCAACACACTGACCTGTTAGAGCCTTCCACACACAGGTACTGGTCTCACCCAACACACTGGTCTGTTAGAGCCTTCCACACACAGGTACTGGACTCACCCAACACACTGACCTGTTAGAGCCTCTGTAGCCTTCCACACACAGGTACTGGTCTCACCCAACACACTGACCTGTTAGAGCCTTCCACACACAGGTACTGGACTCACCCAACACACTGACCTGTTAGAGCCTTCCACACACAGGTACTGGACTCACCCAACACACTGACCTGTTAGAGCCTCTGTAGCCTTCCACACACAGGTACTGGTCTCACCCAACACACTGATCTGTTAGAGCCTTCCACACACAGGAACTGGACTCACCCAACACACTGACCTGTTAGAGCCTTCCACACACAGGTACTGGACTCACCCAACACACTGACCTGTTAGAGCCTTCCACACACAGGTACTGGACTCACCCAACACACTGACCTGTTAGAGCCTCTGTAGACTTCCACACACAGGTACTGGACTCACCCAACACACTGATCTGTTAGAGCCTTCCACACACAGGTACTGGTCTCACCCAACACACTGACCTGTTAGAGCCTCTGTAGACTTCCACACACAGGTACTGGACTCACCCAACACACTGATCTGTTAGAGCCTTCCACACACAGGTACTGGACTCACCCAACACACTGACCTGTTAGAGCCTCTGTAGACTTCCACACACAGGTACTGGTCTCACCCAACACACTGACCTGTTAGAGCCTTCCACACACAGGTACTGGACTCACCCAACACACTGACCTGTTAGAGCCTCTGTAGACTTCCACACACAGGTACTGGTCTCACCCAACACACTGACCTGTTAGAGCCTCTGTAGACTTCCACACACAGGTACTGGACTCACCCAACACACTGATCTGTTAGAGCCTTCCACACACAGGTACTGGACTCACCCAACACACTGCCCTGTTGGAGCCTTCCACACACAGGTACTGGTCTCACCCAACACACTGATCTGTTACAGCCTTCCACACACAGGTACTGGTCTCTCCCAACACACTGATCTGTTAGAGCCTTCCACACACAGGTACTGGACTCACCCAACACACTGACCTGTTAGAGCCTCTGTAGACTTCCACACACAGGTACTGGTCTCACCCAACACACTGACCTGTTAGAGCCTTCCACACACAGGTACTGGACTCACCCAACACACTGACCTGTTAGAGCCTCTGTAGACTTCCACACACAGGTACTGGTCTCACCCAACACACTGACCTGTTAGAGCCTCTGTAGACTTCCACACACAGGTACTGGACTCACCCAACACACTGATCTGTTAGAGCCTTCCACACACAGGTACTGGACTCACCCAACACACTGCCCTGTTGGAGCCTTCCACACACAGGTACTGGTCTCACCCAACACACTGATCTGTTACAGCCTTCCACACACAGGTACTGGTCTCTCCCAACACACTGATCTGTTAGAGCCTTCCACACACAGGTACTGGACTCACCCAACACACTGACCTGTTAGAGCCTTCCACACACAGGTACTGGACTCACCCAACACACTGACCTGTTAGAGCCTCTGTAGCCTTCCACACACAGGTACTGGACTCACCCAACACACTGACCTGTTAGAGCCTTCCACACACAGGTACTGGTCTCACCCAACACACTGACCTGTTAGAGCCTTCCACACACAGGTACTGGTCTCACCCAACACACTGATCTGTTAGAGCGTTCCACACACAGGTACTGGACTCACCCAACACACTGACCTGTTAGAGCCTTCCACACACAGGTACTGGACTCACCCAACACACTGACCTGTTAGAGCCTTCCACACACAGGTACTGGACTCACCCAACACACTGACCTGTTAGAGCCTCTGTAGACTTCCACACACAGGTACTGGTCTCACCCAACA
Source organism: Salvelinus fontinalis (assembly GCF_029448725.1). Taxonomy (NCBI): domain Eukaryota; kingdom Metazoa; phylum Chordata; class Actinopteri; order Salmoniformes; family Salmonidae; genus Salvelinus; species Salvelinus fontinalis. Next base: position 9,211 of record NW_026601938.1, read on the forward strand.
CACTGACCTGTTAGAGCCTTCCACACACAGGTACTGGACTCACCCAACACACTGACCTGTTAGAGCCTTCCACACACAGGTACTGGACTCACCCAACACACTGACCTGTTAGAGCCTCTGTAGACTTCCACACACAGGTACTGGTCTCACCCAACACACTGACCTGTTAGAGCCTTCCACACACAGGTACTGGACTCACCCAACACACTGACCTGTTAGAGCCTCTGTAGCCTTCCACACACAGGTACTGGTCTCACCCAACACACTGACCAGTTAGAGCCTCTGTAGACTTCCACACACAGGTACTGGTCTCACCCAACACACTGGTCTGTTAGAGCCTTCCACACACAGGTACTGGACTCACCCAACACACTGATCTGTTAGAGCCTCTATAGACTTCCACACACAGGTACTGGTCTCACCCAACACACTGACCTGTTAGAGCCTTCCACACACAGGTACTGGACTCACCCAACACACTGACCTGTTAGAGCCTTCCACACACAGGTACTGGACTCACCCAACACACTGACCTGTTAGAGCCTCTGTAGCCTTCCACACACAGGTACTGGTCTCACCCAACACACTGACCTGTTAGAGCCTTCCACACACAGGTACTGGACTCACCCAACACACTGACCTGTTAGAGCCTCTGTAGACTTCCACACACAGGTACTGGTCTCACCCAACACACTGACCTGTTAGAGCCTTCCACACACAGGTACTGGACTCACCCAACACACTGACCTGTTAGAGCCTCTGTAGACTTCCACACACAGGTACTGGTCTCACCCAACACACTGACCTGTTAGAGCCTCTGTAGACTTCCACACACAGGTACTGGACTCACCCAACACACTGATCTGTTAGAGCCTTCCACACACAGGTACTGGACTCACCCAACACACTGCCCTGTTGGAGCCTTCCACACACAGGTACTGGTCTCACCCAACACACTGATCTGTTACAGCCTTCCACACACAGGTACTGGTCTCTCCCAACACACTGATCTGTTAGAGCCTTCCACACACAGGTACTGGACTCACCCAACACACTGACCTGTTAGAGCCTTCCACACACAGGTACTGGACTCACCCAACACACTGACCTGTTAGAGCCTTCCACACACAGGTACTGGACTCACCCAACACACTGACCTGTTAGAGCCTCTGTAGACTTCCACACACAGGTACTGGTCTCACCCAACACACTGACCTGTTAGAGCCTTCCACACACAGGTACTGGACTCACCCAACACACTGACCTGTTAGAGCCTCTGTAGACTTCCACACACAGGTACTGGTCTCACCCAACACACTGACCTGTTAGAGCCTTCCACACACAGGTACTGGACTCACCCAACACACTGACCTGTTAGAGCCTCTGTAGCCTTCCACACACAGGTACTGGTCTCACCCAACACACTGATCTGTTAGAGCCTCTATAGACTTCCACACACAGGTACTGGTCTCACCCAACACACTGATCTGTTACAGCCTTCCACACACAGGTACTGGTCTCTCCCAACACACTGATCTGTTAGAGCCTTCCACACACAGGTACTGGACTCACCCAACACACTGATCTGTTAGAGCCTCTATAGACTTCCACACACAGGTACTGGTCTCACCCAACACACTGATCTGTTACAGCCTTCCACACACAGGTACTGGTCTCTCCCAACACACTGATCTGTTAGAGCCTTCCACACACAGGTACTGGACTCACCCAACACACTGACCTGTTAGAGCCTTCCACACACAGGTACTGGACTCACCCAACACACTGACCTGTTAGAGCCTTCCACACACAGGTACTGGACTCACCCAACACACTGACCTGTTAGAGCCTTCCACACACAGGTACTGGTCTCACCCAACACACTGACCTGTTAGAGCCTCTGTAGCCTTCCACACACAGGTACTGGTCTCACCCAACACACTGATCTGTTAGAGCGTTCCACACACAGGTACTGGACTCACCCAACACACTGACCTGTTAGAGCCTTCCACACACAGGTACTGGACTCACCCAACACACTGACCTGTTAGAGCCTTCCACACACAGGTACTGGACTCACCCAACACACTGACCTGTTAGAGCCTTCCACACACAGGTACTGGTCTCACCCAACACACTGACCTGTTAGAGCCTCTGTAGACTTCCACACACAGGTACTGGACTCACCCAACACACTGACCTGTTGGAGCCTTCCACACACAGGTACTGGTCTCACCCAACACACTGATCTGTTAGAGCCTTCCACACACAGGTACTGGTCTCTCCCAACACACTGATCTGTTAGAGCCTTCCACACACAGGTACTGGACTCACCCAACACACTGACCTGTTAGAGCCTTCCACACACAGGTACTGGACTCACCCAACACACTGACCTGTTAGAGCCTTCCACACACAGGTACTGGTCTCACCCAACACACTGACCTGTTAGAGCCTTCCACACACAGGTACTGGTCTCACCCAACACACTGATCTGTTAGAGCGTTCCACACACAGGTACTGGACTCACCCAACACACTGACCTGTTAGAGCCTCTGTAGCCTTCCACACACAGGAACTGGTCTCACCCAACACACTGACCTGTTAGAGCCTCTGTAGACTTCCACACACAGGTACTGGTCTCACCCAACACACTGATCTGTTAGAGCCTCTATAGACTTCCACACACAGGTACTGGACTCACCCAACACACTGATCTGTTAGAGCCTCTATAGACTTCCACACACAGGTACTGGACTCACCCAACACACTGACCTGTTAGAGCCTTCCACACACAGGTACTGGACTCACCCAACACACTGACCTGTTAGAGCCTTCCACACACAGGTACTGGTCTCACCCAACACACTGACCTGTTAGAGCCTCTGTAGACTTCCACACACAGGTACTGGACTCACCCAACACACTGATCTGTTAGAGCCTTCCACACACAGGTACTGGACTCACCCAACACACTGACCTGTTGGAGCCTTCCACACACAGGTACTGGTCTCACCCAACACACTGATCTGTTACAGCCTTCCACACACAGGTACTGGTCTCTCCCAACACACTGACCTGTTAGAGCCTTCCACACACAGGTACTGGACTCACCCAACACACTGACCTGTTAGAGCCTTCCACACACAGGTACTGGACTCACCCAACACACTGACCTGTTAGAGCCTTCCACACACAGGTACTGGACTCACCCAACACACTGACCTGTTAGAGCGTTCCACACACAGGTACTGGTCTCACCCAACACACTGACCTGTTAGAGCCTCTGTAGCCTTCCACACACAGGTACTGGACTCACCCAACACACTGACCTGTTAGAGCCTTCCACACACAGGTACTGTTCTCACCCAACACACTGACCTGTTAGAGCGTTCCACACACAGGTACTGGTCTCACCCAACACACTGACCTGTTACAGCCTTCCACACACAGGTACTGGTCTCACCCAACACACTGATCTGTTAGAGCGTTCCACACACAGGTACTGGACTCACCCAACACACTGACCTGTTAGAGCCTTCCACACACAGGTACTGGACTCACCCAACACACTGACCTGTTAGAGCCTCTGTAGACTTCCACACACAGGTACTGGACTCACCCAACACACTGATCTGTTAGAGCCTTCCACACACAGGTACTGGTCTCACCCAACACACTGACCTGTTAGAGCCTCTGTAGACTTCCACACACAGGTACTGGACTCACCCAACACACTGATCTGTTAGAGCCTTCCACACACAGGTACTGGACTCACCCAACACACTGACCTGTTAGAGCCTTCCACACACAGGTACTGGACTCACCCAACACACTGACCTGTTAGAGCCTTCCACACACAGGTACTGGACTCACCCAACACACTGACCTGTTAGAGCCTTCCACACACAGGTACTGGACTCAACCAACACACTGACCTGTTGGAGCCTTCCACACACAGGTACTGGACTCACCCAACACACTGACCTGTTAGAGCCTTCCACACACAGGTACTGGACTCACCCAACACACTGACCTGTTAGAGCCTTCCACACACAGGTACTGGACTCACCCAACACACTGACCTGTTAGAGCCTTCCACACACAGGAACTGGTCTCACCCAACACACTGACCTGTTAGAGCCTCTGTAGCCTTCCACACACAGGTACTGGTCTCACCCAACACACTGACCTGTTAGAGCCTTCCACACACAGGTACTGGACTCACCCAACACACTGACCTGTTAGAGCCTTCCACACACAGGTACTGGTCTCACCCAACACACTGACCTGTTAGAGCCTTCCACACACAGGTACTGGTCTCACCCAACACACTGATCTGTTAGAGCGTTCCACACACAGGTACTGGACTCACCCAACACACTGACCTGTTAGAGCCTCTGTAGCCTTCCACACACAGGAACTGGTCTCACCCAACACACTGACCTGTTAGAGCCTCTGTAGACTTCCACACACAGGTACTGGTCTCACCCAACACACTGATCTGTTAGAGCCTCTATAGACTTCCACACACAGGTACTGGACTCACCCAACACACTGATCTGTTAGAGCCTCTATAGACTTCCACACACAGGTACTGGACTCACCCAACACACTGACCTGTTAGAGCCTTCCACACACAGGTACTGGACTCACCCAACACACTGACCTGTTAGAGCCTTCCACACACAGGTACTGGTCTCACCCAACACACTGACCTGTTAGAGCCTCTGTAGACTTCCACACACAGGTACTGGACTCACCCAACACACTGATCTGTTAGAGCCTTCCACACACAGGTACTGGACTCACCCAACACACTGACCTGTTGGAGCCTTCCACACACAGGTACTGGTCTCACCCAACACACTGATCTGTTACAGCCTTCCACACACAGGTACTGGTCTCTCCCAACACACTGACCTGTTAGAGCCTTCCACACACAGGTACTGGACTCACCCAACACACTGACCTGTTAGAGCCTTCCACACACAGGTACTGGACTCACCCAACACACTGACCTGTTAGAGCCTTCCACACACAGGTACTGGACTCACCCAACACACTGACCTGTTAGAGCGTTCCACACACAGGTACTGGTCTCACCCAACACACTGACCTGTTAGAGCCTCTGTAGCCTTCCACACACAGGTACTGGTCTCACCCAACACACTGACCTGTTACAGCCTTCCACACACAGGTACTGGTCTCACCCAACACACTGATCTGTTAGAGCGTTCCACACACAGGTACTGGACTCACCCAACACACTGACCTGTTAGAGCCTTCCACACACAGGTACTGGACTCACCCAACACACTGACCTGTTAGAGCCTCTGTAGACTTCCACACACAGGTACTGGACTCACCCAACACACTGATCTGTTAGAGCCTTCCACACACAGGTACTGGTCTCACCCAACACACTGACCTGTTAGAGCCTCTGTAGACTTCCACACACAGGTACTGGACTCACCCAACACACTGATCTGTTAGAGCCTTCCACACACAGGTACTGGACTCACCCAACACACTGACCTGTTAGAGCCTTCCACACACAGGTACTGGACTCACCCAACACACTGACCTGTTAGAGCCTTCCACACACAGGTACTGGACTCACCCAACACACTGACCTGTTAGAGCCTTCCACACACAGGTACTGGACTCAACCAACACACTGACCTGTTGGAGCCTTCCACACACAGGTACTGGACTCACCCAACACACTGACCTGTTAGAGCCTTCCACACACAGGTACTGGACTCACCCAACACACTGACCTGTTAGAGCCTTCCACACACAGGTACTGGACTCACCCAACACACTGACCTGTTAGAGCCTTCCACACACAGGAACTGGTCTCACCCAACACACTGACCTGTTAGAGCCTCTGTAGCCTTCCACACACAGGTACTGGTCTCACCCAACACACTGACCTGTTAGAGCCTTCCACACACAGGTACTGGACTCACCCAACACACTGACCTGTTAGAGCCTCTGTAGCCTTCCACACACAGGTACTGGTCTCACCCAACACACTGACCTGTTAGAGCCTTCCACACACAGGTACTGGTCTCACCCAACACACTGACCTGTTAGAGCCTTCCACACACAGGTACTGGTCTCACCCAACACACTGACCAGTTAGAGCCTCTGTAGACTTCCACACACAGGTACTGGTCTCACCCAACACACTGGTCTGTTAGAGCCTTCCACACACAGGTACTGGACTCACCCAACACACTGATCTGTTAGAGCCTCTATAGACTTCCACACACAGGTACTGGTCTCACCCAACACACTGACCTGTTAGAGCCTTCCACACACAGGTACTGGACTCACCCAACACACTGACCTGTTAGAGCCTTCCACACACAGGTACTGGACTCACCCAACACACTGACCTGTTAGAGCCTCTGTAGCCTTCCACACACAGGTACTGGACTCACCCAACACACTGACCTGTTAGAGCCTTCCACACACAGGTACTGGTCTCACCCAACACACTGACCTGTTAGAGCCTTCCACACACAGGTACTGGTCTCACCCAACACACTGATCTGTTAGAGCGTTCCACACACAGGTACTGGACTCACCCAACACACTGATCTGTTAGAGCCTCTATAGACTTCCACACACAGGTACTGGTCTCACCCAACACACTGATCTGTTACAGCCTTCCACACACAGGTACTGGTCTCTCCCAACACACTGATCTGTTAGAGCCTTCCACACACAGGTACTGGACTCACCCAACACACTGACCTGTTAGAGCCTTCCACACACAGGTACTGGACTCACCCAACACACTGACCTGTTAGAGCCTTCCACACACAGGTACTGGACTCACCCAACACACTGACCTGTTAGAGCCTTCCACACACAGGTACTGGTCTCACCCAACACACTGACCTGTTAGAGCCTCTGTAGACTTCCACACACAGGTACTGGACTCACCCAACACACTGACCTGTTAGAGCCTTCCACACACAGGTACTGGTCTCACCCAACACACTGATCTGTTAGAGCCTTCCACACACAGGTACTGGTCTCACCCAACACACTGACCTGTTAGAGCCTCTGTAGCCTTCCACACACAGGTACTGGTCTCACCCAACACACTGATCTGTTAGAGCGTTCCACACACAGGTACTGGACTCACCCAACACACTGACCTGTTAGAGCCTTCCACACACAGGTACTGGACTCACCCAACACACTGACCTGTTAGAGCCTTCCACACACAGGTACTGGACTCACCCAACACACTGACCTGTTAGAGCCTTCCACACACAGGTACTGGTCTCACCCAACACACTGACCTGTTAGAGCCTCTGTAGACTTCCACACACAGGTACTGGACTCACCCAACACACTGACCTGTTGGAGCCTTCCACACACAGGTACTGGTCTCACCCAACACACTGATCTGTTAGAGCCTTCCACACACAGGTACTGGTCTCTCCCAACACACTGATCTGTTAGAGCCTTCCACACACAGGTACTGGACTCACCCAACACACTGACCTGTTAGAGCCTTCCACACACAGGTACTGGACTCACCCAACACACTGACCTGTTAGAGCCTTCCACACACAGGTACTGGTCTCACCCAACACACTGACCTGTTAGAGCCTTCCACACACAGGTACTGGTCTCACCCAACACACTGATCTGTTAGAGCGTTCCACACACAGGTACTGGACTCACCCAACACACTGACCTGTTAGAGCCTCTGTAGCCTTCCACACACAGGAACTGGACTCACCCAACACACTGACCTGTTAGAGCCTTCCACACACAGGTACTGGACTCACCCAACACACTGACCTGTTAGAGCCTTCCACACACAGGTACTGGTCTCACCCAACACACTGACCTGTTAGAGCCTCTGTAGACTTCCACACACAGGTACTGGACTCACCCAACACACTGATCTGTTAGAGCCTTCCACACACAGGTACTGGACTCACCCAACACACTGACCTGTTGGAGCCTTCCACACACAGGTACTGGTCTCACCCAACACACTGATCTGTTACAGCCTTCCACACACAGGTACTGGTCTCTCCCAACACACTGACCTGTTAGAGCCTTCCACACACAGGTACTGGACTCACCCAACACACTGACCTGTTAGAGCCTTCCACACACAGGTACTGGACTAACCCAACACACTGACCTGTTAGAGCCTTCCACACACAGGTACTGTTCTCACCCAACACACTGACCTGTTAGAGCGTTCCACACACAGGTACTGGTCTCACCCAACACACTGACCTGTTACAGCCTTCCACACACAGGTACTGGTCTCACCCAACACACTGATCTGTTAGAGCGTTCCACACACAGGTACTGGACTCACCCAACACACTGACCTGTTAGAGCCTTCCACACACAGGTACTGGACTCACCCAACACACTGACCTGTTAGAGCCTTCCACACACAGGTACTGGACTCACCCAACACACTGACCTGTTAGAGCCTCTGTAGCCTTCCACACACAGGTACTGGTCTCACCCAACACACTGACCTGTTAGAGCCTTCCACACACAGGTACTGGACTCACACAACACACTGACCTGTTAGAGCCTTCCACACACAGGTACTGGACTCACCCAACACACTGACCTGTTAGAGCCTCTGTAGACTTCCACACACAGGTACTGGACTCACCCAACACACTGACCTGTTGGAGCCTTCCACACACAGGTACTGGTCTCACCCAACACACTGATCTGTTACAGCCTTCCACACACAGGTACTGGTCTCTCCCAACACACTGACCTGTTAGAGCCTTCCACACACAGGTACTGGACTCACCCAACACACTGACCTGTTAGAGCCTTCCACACACAGGTACTGGACTCACCCAACACACTGACCTGTTAGAGCCTTCCACACACAGGTACTGGACTCACCCAACACACTGACCTGTTAGAGCCTCTGTAGCCTTCCACACACAGGTACTGGTCTCACCCAACACACTGACCTGTTAGAGCCTTCCACACACAGGTACTGGTCTCACCCAACACACTGACCTGTTACAGCCTTCCACACACAGGTACTGGACTCACCCAACACACTGACCTGTTAGAGCGTTCCACACACAGGTACTGGTCTCACCCAACACACTGACCTGTTACAGCCTTCCACACACAGGTACTGGACTCACCCAACACACTGACCTGTTAGAGCCTTCCACACACAGGTACTGTTCTCACCCAACACACTGACCTGTTAGAGCGTTCCACACACAGGTACTGGTCTCACCCAACACACTGACCTGTTAGAGCCTCTGTAGCCTTCCACACACAGGTACTGGACTCACCCAACACACTGACCTGTTAGAGCCTTCCACACACAGGTACTGGACTCACCCAACACACTGACCTGTTAGAGCCTTCCACACACAGGTACTGGACTCACCCAACACACTGACCTGTTAGAGCCTTCCACACACAGGTACTGGACTCACCCAACACACTGACCTGTTAGAGCCTTCCACACACAGGTACTGGACTCACCCAACACACTGACCTGTTAGAGCCTCTGTAGACTTCCACACACAGGTACTGGACTCACCCAACACACTGATCTGTTAGAGCCTTCCACACACAGGTACTGGTCTCACCCAACACACTGACCTGTTAGAGCCTCTGTAGACTTCCACACACAGGTACTGGACTCACCCAACACACTGATCTGTTAGAGCCTTCCACACACAGGTACTGGACTCACCCAACACACTGACCTGTTAGAGCCTTCCACACACAGGTACTGGACTCACCCAACACACTGACCTGTTAGAGCCTCTGTAGCCTTCCACACACAGGTACTGGACTCACCCAACACACTGACCAGTTAGAGCCTTCCACACACAGGTACTGGACTCACCCAACACACTGACCTGTTAGAGCCTTCCACACACAGGTACTGGACTCACCCAACACACTGACCTGTTAGAGCCTTCCACACACAGGTACTGGACTCACCCAACACACTGACCTGTTAGAGCCTTCCACACACAGGTACTGGACTCACCCAACACACTGACCTGTTAGAGCCTCTGTAGACTTCCACACACAGGTACTGGTCTCACCCAACACACTGACCTGTTAGAGCCTTCCACACACAGGTACTGGACTCACCCAACACACTGACCTGTTAGAGCCTCTGTAGACTTCCACACACAGGTACTGGACTCACCCAACACACTGATCTGTTAGAGCCTTCCACACACAGGTACTGGACTCACCCAACACACTGCCCTGTTGGAGCCTTCCACACACAGGTACTGGTCTCTCCCAACACACTGATCTGTTAGAGCCTTCCACACACAGGTACTGGACTCACCCAACACACTGACCTGTTAGAGCCTTCCACACACAGGTACTGGACTCACCCAACACACTGACCTGTTAGAGCCTTCCACACACAGGTACTGGACTCACCCAACACACTGACCTGTTAGAGCCTCTGTAGCCTTCCACACACAGGTACTGGTCTCACCCAACACACTGACCTGTTAGAGCCTTCCACACACAGGTACTGGACTCACCCAACACACTGACCTGTTAGAGCCTTCCACACACAGGTACTGGACTCACCCAACACACTGACCTGTTAGAGCCTTCCACACACAGGTACTGGACTCACCCAACACACTGACCTGTTAGAGCCTCTGTAGACTTCCACACACAGGTACTGGACTCACCCAACACACTGATCTGTTAGAGCCTTCCACACACAGGTACTGGTCTCACCCAACACACTGACCTGTTAGAGCCTTCCACACACAGGTACTGGACTCACCCAACACACTGACCTGTTAGAGCCTTCCACACACAGGTACTGGACTCACCCAACACACTGACCTGTTAGAGCCTCTGTAGACTTCCACACACAGGTACTGGACTCACCCAACACACTGATCTGTTAGAGCCTTCCACACACAGGTACTGGTCTCACCCAACACACTGACCTGTTAGAGCCTCTGTAGACTTCCACACACAGGTACTGGACTCACCCAACACACTGATCTGTTAGAGCCTTCCACACACAGGTACTGGACTCACCCAACACACTGACCTGTTAGAGCCTTCCACACACAGGTACTGGACTCACCCAACACACTGACCTGTTAGAGCCTTCCACACACAGGTACTGGACTCACCCAACACACTGACCTGTTAGAGCCTTCCACACACAGGTACTGGACTCACCCAACACACTGACCTGTTAGAGCCTTCCACACACAGGTACTGGACTCACCCAACACACTGACCTGTTAGAGCCTCTGTAGACTTCCACACACAGGTACTGGTCTCACCCAACACACTGACCTGTTAGAGCCTTCCACACACAGGTACTGGACTCACCCAACACACTGACCTGTTAGAGCCTCTGTAGACTTCCACACACAGGTACTGGACTCACCCAACACACTGATCTGTTAGAGCCTTCCACACACAGGTACTGGACTCACCCAACACACTGCCCTGTTGGAGCCTTCCACACACAGGTACTGGTCTCACCCAACACACTGATCTGTTACAGCCTTCCACACACAGGTACTGGTCTCTCCCAACACACTGATCTGTTAGAGCCTTCCACACACAGGTACTGGACTCACCCAACACACTGACCTGTTAGAGCCTTCCACACACAGGTACTGGACTCACCCAACACACTGACCTGTTAGAGCCTTCCACACACAGGTACTGGACTCACCCAACACACTGACCTGTTAGAGCCTCTGTAGCCTTCCACACACAGGTACTGGACTCACCCAACACACTGACCTGTTAGAGCCTTCCACACACAGGTACTGGTCTCACCCAACACACTGACCTGTTAGAGCCTTCCACACACAGGTACTGGTCTCACCCAACACACTGATCTGTTAGAGCGTTCCACACACAGGTACTGGACTCACCCAACACACTGACCTGTTAGAGCCTTCCACACACAGGTACTGGACTCACCCAACACACTGACCTGTTAGAGCCTTCCACACACAGGTACTGGACTCACCCAACACACTGACCTGTTAGAGCCTTCCACACACAGGTACTGGTCTCACCCAACACACTGACCTGTTAGAGCCTCTGTAGCCTTCCACACACAGGTACTGGACTCACCCAACACACTGACCTGTTAGAGCCTTCCACACACAGGTACTGGTCTCACCCAACACACTGACCTGTTAGAGCCTTCCACACACAGGTACTGGTCTCACCCAACACACTGATCTGTTAGAGCGTTCCACACACAGGTACTGGACTCACCCAACACACTGATCTGTTAGAGCCTCTATAGACTTCCACACACAGGTACTGGTCTCACCCAACACACTGATCTGTTACAGCCTTCCACACACAGGTACTGGTCTCTCCCAACACACTGATCTGTTAGAGCCTTCCACACACAGGTACTGGACTCACCCAACACACTGACCTGTTAGAGCCTTCCACACACAGGTACTGGACTCACCCAACACACTGACCTGTTAGAGCCTTCCACACACAGGTACTGGACTCACCCAACACACTGACCTGTTAGAGCCTTCCACACACAGGTACTGGACTCACCCAACACACTGACCTGTTAGAGCCTCTGTAGCCTTCCACACACAGGTACTGGTCTCACCCAACACACTGACCTGTTAGAGCCTTCCACACACAGGTACTGGACTCACCCAACACACTGACCTGTTAGAGCCTTCCACACACAGGTACTGGACTCACCCAACACACTGACCTGTTAGAGCCTTCCACACACAGGTACTGGTCTCACCCAACACACTGACCTGTTAGAGCCTTCCACACACAGGTACTGGACTCACCCAACACACTGACCTGTTAGAGCCTTCCACACACAGGTACTGGACTCACCCAACACACTGACCTGTTAGAGCCTCTGTAGACTTCCACACACAGGTACTGGTCTCACCCAACACACTGACCTGTTAGAGCCTTCCACACACAGGTACTGGACTCACCCAACACACTGACCTGTTAGAGCCTTCCACACACAGGTACTGGACTCACCCAACACACTGACCTGTTAGAGCCTCTGTAGCCTTCCACACACAGGTACTGGTCTCACCCAACACACTGACCAGTTAGAGCCTCTGTAGACTTCCACACACAGGTACTGGTCTCACCCAACACACTGGTCTGTTAGAGCCTTCCACACACAGGTACTGGACTCACCCAACACACTGATCTGTTAGAGCCTCTATAGACTTCCACACACAGGTACTGGTCTCACCCAACACACTGACCTGTTAGAGCCTTCCACACACAGGTACTGGACTCACCCAACACACTGACCTGTTAGAGCCTTCCACACACAGGTACTGGACTCACCCAACACACTGACCTGTTAGAGCCTCTGTAGCCTTCCACACACAGGTACTGGTCTCACCCAACACACTGACCTGTTAGAGCCTTCCACACACAGGTACTGGTCTCACCCAACACACTGACCTGTTAGAGCCTTCCACACACAGGTACTGGTCTCACCAAACACACTGACCTGTTAGAGCCTCTGTAGACTTCCACACACAGGTACTGGACTCACCCAACACACTGACCTGTTAGAGCCTTCCACACACAGGTACTGGTCTCACTCACACAAACTATTTAACCAGGAAGTCCCATTCAAGACGAGGGACCCATTTTAAAAAAGGACACCTGGGTCATATTCATTAGTGCACTGTAGCAAAATGCTTTGCAACGGAAATTGAAAAATAGCATTTCTTACTGGACATTTCTGGTTATTCTCTCCCTGTTTCCATCTGTTTGATGATTAAATAAGCCAATGGCCGAGATGGCAGATTTCCTGATTTATGTATCGTTTCCTTCAGCTGTTCTTCAAGAGCAGAGGCATCCTGAACGAGGAGGGCTTCATCCTGTTTGTGAGGAAGAACGCCATCATCGTCCTCATCCCTAAGTTTGGTCTGGAGGGAACGGTGTTCTTTGAGAACAAAGACAAACCCAGCCCCAAACTGGTCTTCAACGAAGAGGTACCCTCGCTGTGTGTCAGAGAAAATTCAAGCTATTTTTTTTGTGTATGGCTCGACTGTAACTCTGTGTGTGTGTGTGTGTGTGTGTGTGAGAGCAGGCTCCTAGTCTGACGGTGGAGGGCCACTCCTTCAACATGTTTGACAAGGTCAAAGTGACCATCAGTCTGGACGCGTCCAACGTCCAGCACCAGAAGATCAGAATGTCCCTGGTCGAACCTGTGGTACGTTTGTTTCAAACTCTCTCTGTAATGTCACATCAGATCCTACGGTGGTCATTTCCATGTAGTTATTTACTAAAACGGTGTTCAGGTAACAGTTTGTGTCTGAGGTAAAATAGCCTTCTGTCATGTCAGGGTTGGACATGTAACTGATATTGTGTTGTAGATCAGTCATTTCAGGGTTGGACATGTAACTGATATTGTGTTGTAGATCAGTCATTTCAGGGTTAGTCATGTAACTGATGTTGTGTTGTAGATCAGTCATTTCAGGGTTAGATATGTAACTGATATTGTTGTTTTGTAGATCTCTGGAGTGAGTGTGGCGCCATCTGAACCAGAACCAGAGGCCAAGAGAACTAAACTGGACCGTTGAATAACACCATCCTCACACTGAGATCTCTCTCTTAGCTCAGTTTTGAGTTATTTTAAATGTTTAGCTTTTTTTCTACATGACAAGCAGAGAACATCCTGTGGTTAATATGGTTCTGATTTGAAACAGAACCTTTTTTCCTTGACCTATAGAACGTCAACCTTCCAGGTAAATGTTAATGAAATGCCAGTAACCTGTAGAATGGGGTAATATACTGTGGCAAGACGGTCTATTCTAGAAGGAATGTTTCCTTGTACAACTCCCAATAAATCTCTTGGTTTTAGCCAATGTTCCTTTTCTCATCTCTTTGGCTTGTCTCTCTGTTTCGTGATTGGAGTAGATGCATTTAATTGAAATGTAGCCACGCCCAGGCAACATGTAGCCAGAGAAACTAAAGAGTAGCCAGAGAAACTAAAGAGTAACCAGGAAACTAAAGGGTAACCAGGAAACTAAAGGGTAACCAGGAAACTAAAGGGTAACCAGGAAACTAAAGGGTAACCAGGAAACTAAAGGGTAACCAGGAAACTAAAGGGTAACCAGGAAACTAAAGGGTAACCAGGAAACTAAAGGGTAACCAGGCAACTAAAGGGTAGCCAGGCAACTAAAGGGTAACCAGGAAACTAAAGGGTAACCAGGAAACTAAAGGGTAACCAGGAAACTAAAGGGTAACCAGGAAACTAAAGGGTAACCAGGAAACTAAAGGGTAACCCAGTTGTACAACATTTAATGTGGCTCAGTGTTCTAGTCAGAACTTTACACCCATTCAATAACACTTCCTTCTTAAAACAATCAGCTGTTCAGATGGTGGCTTTGTTTAAAAGGGTAGCTCTGCAGTTATACAAATATTTATAACAAAATGTACAATAAAAATCCTTAATCACAATTCACATTCCCGTAATTGTTTAACTGATCAAAAATAAAAATGATTCATATAATGCTAAATTCACAATCGATAAGAATATAAAATGTATAAATACATATCAAGTTTCATCAGTCCCTTGTTCATGTCAGCACTAAGTTATCCAAAATAGCACTGTATTCCCTATTTAGTGCACCATTGACCAACGCCCACAGGGCTCAAAAGTAGTGCACTATATAGGGTGCCATTCCGGACACCTTAGTGAGCACATTTCAACTCCATTACGAGGGATAGCTAGCGCCAATAGGAATTCATTTCAACTCCATTACGAGGGATAGCTAGCGCCAATAGGAATTCATTTCAACTCCATTACGAGGGATAGCTAGCGCCAATAGGAATTCATTTCAACTCCATTACGAGGGATAGCTAGCGCCAATAGGAATTCATTTCAACTCCATTACGAGGGATAGCTAGCGCCAATAGGAATTCATTTCAACTCCATTACGAGGGATAGCTAGCGCCAATAGGAATTCATTTCAACTCCATTACGAGGGATAGCTAGCGCCAATAGGAATTCATTTCAACTCCATTACGAGGGATAGCTAGCGCCAATAGGAATTCATTTCAACTCCATTACGAGGGATAGCTAGCGCCAATAGGAATTCATTTCAACTCCATTACGAGGGATAGCTAGCGCCAATAGGAATTCATTTCAACTCCATTACGAGGGATAGCTAGCGCCAATAGGAATTCATTTCAACTCCATTACGAGGGATAGCTAGCGCCAATAGGAATTCATTTCAACTCCATTACGAGGGATAGCTAGCGCCAATAGGAATTCATTTCAACTCCATTACGAGGGATAGCTAGCGCCAATAGGAATTCATTTCAACTCCATTACGAGGGATAGCTAGCGCCAATAGGAATTCATTTCAACTCCATTACGAGGGATAGCTAGCGCCAATAGGAATTCATTTCAACTCCATTACGAGGGATAGCTAGCGCCAATAGGAATTCATTTCAACTCCATTACGAGGGATAGCTAGCGCCAATAGGAATTCATTTCAACTCCATTACGAGGGATAGCTAGCGCCAATAGGAATTCATTTCAACTCCATTACGAGGGATAGCTAGCGCCAATAGGAATTCATTTCAACTCCATTACGAGGGATAGCTAGCGCCAATAGGAATTCATTTCAACTCCATTACGAGGGATAGCTAGCGCCAATAGGAATTCATTTCAACTCCATTACGAGGGATAGCTAGCGCCAATAGGAATTCATTTCAACTCCATTACGAGGGATAGCTAGCGCCAATAGGAATTCATTTCAACTCCATTACGAGGGATAGCTAGCGCCAATAGGAATTCATTTCAACTCCATTACGAGGGATAGCTAGCGCCAATAGGAATTCATTTCAACTCCATTACGAGGGATAGCTAGCGCCAATAGGAATTCATTTCAACTCCATTACGAGGGATAGCTAGCGCCAATAGGAATTCATTTCAACTCCATTACGAGGGATAGCTAGCGCCAATAGGAATTCATTTCAACTCCATTACGAGGGATAGCTAGCGCCAATAGGAATTCATTTCAACTCCATTACGAGGGATAGCTAGCGCCAATAGGAATTCATTTCAACTCCATTACGAGGGATAGCTAGCGCCAATAGGAATTCATTTCAACTCCATTACGAGGGATAGCTAGCGCCAATAGGAATTCATTTCAACTCCATTACGAGGGATAGCTAGCGCCAATAGGAATTCATTTCAACTCCATTACGAGGGATAGCTAGCGCCAATAGGAATTCATTTCAACTCCATTACGAGGGATAGCTAGCGCCAATAGGAATTCATTTCAACTCCATTACGAGGGATAGCTAGCGCCAATAGGAATTCATTTCAACTCCATTACGAGGGATAGCTAGCGCCAATAGGAATTCATTTCAACTCCATTACGAGGGATAGCTAGCGCCAATAGGAATTCATTTCAACTCCATTACGAGGGATAGCTAGCGCCAATAGGAATTCATTTCAACTCCATTACGAGGGATAGCTAGCGCCAATAGGAATTCATTTGTGCGAATGGCAGCATCTAAACATGGTCACTCAGCCGGGGTGTATTCAGTACACGGATTCTGTTGCTAAATGTTTTGCAACAAACGGTTTACTCTAAACAAAGCGTTTGGCAACAATTTGTTTCTATTGGACAAATTCAGGTAGGTTCCATTTCTAGAGTAAACGGTTTCCATTGCAATTGTTTTGCAACAGAATCCGATTAATGAATACACCCCTGACATGGCTGCTTTAAAACGTTGCAACATTGGCAAGACATCTTCATAGGCTTCAGCTGGGAGGTTAAAGGTGGGAGGGGCTTCCTTGTGTTCTCTTCCAATCGGCTCACTCAATGGTGTTGCGGAAAAACAGTCTGGAAAACAAAACAGTATTCTCCATTCACATGTGCGTCTTCATAAGCTGAATCACGTCAGTCATGGTTTAGTAATGTGTAAAAAAATTAAATACGATCCTATTCTGGTGTCAGAGGAAAGCACTAAACATTGTCAAAGACCCCAGCAACCAAAGTTATTCTCTCTGCTACCACACAGCAAGAGGTACCGGTGTACCAAGTCTGGGACCATCAGACTGCTGAACAGCTTCTACCTCCATCAGACTGCTGAACAGCTTCTACCTCCATCAGACTGCTGAACAGCTTCTACCTCCATCAGACTGCTGAACAGCTTCTACCTCCATCAGACTGCTGAACAGCTTCTACCTCCATCAGACTGCTGAACAGCTTCTACCTCCAGGCCATCAGACTGCTGAACAGCTTCTACCTCCAGGCCATCAGACTGCTGAACAGCTTCTACCTCCAGACCATCAGACTGCTGAACAGCTTCTACCTCCATCAGACTGCTGAACAGCTTCTACCTCCATCAGACTGCTGAACAGCTTCTACCTCCATCAGACTGCTGAACAGCTTCTACCTCCATCAGACTGCTGAACAGCTTCTACCTCCATCAGACTGCTGAACAGCTTCTACCTCCATCAGACTGCTGAACAGCTTCTACCTCCATCAGACTGCTGAACAGCTTCTACCTCCATCAGACTGCTGAACAGCTTCTACCTCCAGGCCATCAGACTGCTGAACAGCTTCTACCTCCAGGCCATCAGACTGCTGAACAGCTTCTACCTCCAGGCCATCAGACTGCTGAACAGCTTCTACCTCCAGGCCATCAGACTGCTGAACAGCTTCTACCTCCAGGCCATCAGACTGCTGAACAGCTTCTACCTCCAGGCCATCAGACTGCTGAACAGCTTCTACCTCCAGGCCATCAGACTGCTGAACAGCTTCTACCTCCAGGCCATCAGACTGCTGAACAGCTTCTACCTCCAGGCCATCAGACTGCTGAACAGCTTCTACCTCCAGGCCATCAGACTGCTGAACAGCTTCTACCTCCAGGCCATCAGACTGCTGAACAGCTTCTACCTCCAGGCCATCAGACTGCTGAACAGCTTCTACCTCCAGGCCATCAGACTGCTGAACAGCTTCTACCGCCATCAGACTGCTGAACAGCTTCTACCGCCATCAGACTGCTGAACAGCTTCTACCGCCATCAGACTGCTGAACAGCTTCTACCGCCATCAGACTGCTGAACAGCTTCTACCGCCATCAGACTGCTGAACAGCTTCTACCTCCATCAGACTGCTGAACAGCTTCTACCTCCATCAGACTGCTGAACAGCTTCTACCTCCATCAGACTGCTGAACAGCTTCTACCTCCATCAGACTGCTGAACAGCTTCTACCTCCATCAGACTGCTGAACAGCTTCTACCTCCATCAGACTGCTGAACAGCTTCTACCTCCATCAGACTGCTGAACAGCTTCTACCTCCATCAGACTGCTGAACAGCTTCTACCTCCATCAGACTGCTGAACAGCTTCTACCTCCAGGCCATCAGACTGCTGAACAGCTTCTACCTCCAGGCCATCAGACTGCTGAACAGCTTCTACCTCCAGGCCATCAGACTGCTGAACAGCTTCTACCTCCAGGCCATCAGACTGCTGAACAGCTTCTACCTCCAGGCCATCAGACTGCTGAACAGCTTCTACCTCCAGGCCATCAGACTGCTGAACAGCTTCTACCGCCATCAGACTGCTGAACAGCTTCTACCGCCATCAGACTGCTGAACAGCTTCTACCGCCATCAGACTGCTGAACAGCTTCTACCGCCATCAGACTGCTGAACAGCTTCTACCGCCATCAGACTGCTGAACAGCTTCTACCTCCATCAGACTGCTGAACAGCTTCTACCTCCATCAGACTGCTGAACAGCTTCTACCTCCATCAGACTGCTGAACAGCTTCTACCTTCATCAGACTGCTGAACAGCTTCTACCTCCATCAGACTGCTGAACAGCTTCTACCTCCATCAGACTGCTGAACAGCTTCTACCTCCATCAGACTGCTGAACAGCTTCTACCTCCATCAGACTGCTGAACAGCTTCTACCTCCATCAGACTGCTGAACAGCTTCTACCTCCATCAGACTGCTGAACAGCTTCTACCTCCATCAGACTGCTGAACAGCTTTTAAGTTAATAGCCCCTTTTTATTTTTTGCTGATCTGTTTTTTTAACTCTGCATCGTTGGGTTTGGGTTTCATCAGGAAGCATTTCACGGTTACCTTAGTGTGGGTTACGTTACCTCAGTCTGTCTGTGGGTTACGTTACCTCAGTCTGTCTGTGGGTTACGTTACCTCAGTCTGTCTGTGGGTTACGTTACCTCAGTCTGTCTGTGGGTTACGTTACCTCAGTCTGTCTGTGGGTTACGTTACCTCAGTCTGTCTGTGGGTTACGTTACCTCAGTCTGTCTGTGGGTTACGTTACCTCAGTCTGTCTGTGGGTTACGTTACCTCAGTCTGTCTGTGGGTTACGTTACCTCAGTCTGTCTGTGGGTTACGTTACCTCAGTCTGTCTGTGGGTTACGTTACCTCAGTCTGTCTGTGGGTTACGTTACCTCAGTCTGTCTGTGGGTTACGTTACCTCAGTCTGTCTGTGGGTTACGTTACCTCAGTCTGTCTGT
>NW_026601939.1:0-29749 GCF_029448725.1 Salvelinus fontinalis
CTTTGTTTTGTAGAGGAGGGGAAATTATTTTTTGTTGAGGAAATAAGTTGAATGTATATGTTCTTTTGTATTTTTATTTTTATTTATTTTGTGTAGGAATTACATTCATTGTTTCATTTCTGAAAAGGCAGTGTGTCATTATTTATGTTAACAATTGAGTAGAAAATAAAGGTTTTATAAAAACTCAAAACTCTCTCTCTCTCTCTCTCTCTCTCTCTCTCTCTCTCTCTCTCTCTCTCTCTCTCTCTCTCTCTCTCTCTCTCTCTCTCTCTCTCTCTCTCTCTCTCTCTCTCTACCTCTCTCTCTACCTCTCTCTACCTCTCTCTACCTCTCTCTACCTCTCTCCACCTCTCTCTACCTCTACCTCTCTCTACCTCTACCTCTCTCTACCTCTATCTCTCTCTCTTTCTCTCTCTACCTCTCTCTCTCTCTCTACCTCTCTCTCTCTACCTCTCTCTCTCTCCACCCTCTAGTGATGCATAAGGGACTGTATGTTTTTCATGTTACACAGGGAGAGGTATTAAGACAATAAGGTTAGCTATACACCAGTGGCACAGCAGAGGCAGGACAGACTCCTATGTTGATGGTTTAACTAACGGTACATCTAGCTCCCTGTGAAGCACAGGAGGGTTTGCAACACTCACAGAAGATAAACACAAGTTTCTGAAATGCAATATGGGGGACCATGTCTGCTTCTGGGGTTTGTCTAAGACAAACATACAGAGTGTTTGCGCTGTATTTCGACACAGTTTAATTCTGTTTGTTGTGTGGATGAAATACACTGTGCTAAGTCATGGTGTCACAACAGTGGAGCTTCCAATCGATTCGGATCCAGTGAGAGGAGGAAGACGTTCTAAAACGAACAACAAGGTTACATCTCTTAATGGCACCCTTTACCCAGGTTACATCTCTTAATGGCACCCTTTACCCAGGTTACATCTCTTAATGGCACCCTTTACCCAGGTTACATCTCTTAATGGCACCCTTTACCCAGGTTACATCTCTTAATGGCACCATTTACCCAGGTTACATCTCTTAATGGCACCCTTTACCCAGGTTACATCTCTTAATGGCACCCTTTACCCAGGTTACATCTCTTAATGGCACCCTTTACCCAGGTTACATCTCTTAATGGCACCCTTTACCCAGGTTACATCACTTAATGGCACCCTTTACCCAGGTTACATCTCTTAACCTTTCACGAGCCTCAACCCCGGATCCGGGAGCACCCCCCCCCCCCCCCCCCCACACACACACTGATTAGCATCGCTAGCATAGCGTCACAATTAAATAGTAGCATCTAAATATCATGAAATCACAAGTCCAAGACACCTAATGAAAGATACAGATCTTGTGAATAAAGCCACCATTTCAGATTTTTAAAATGTTTTACAGGGAAGACACAATATGTAAATCTATTAGCAAAAGACACCATTTTTCTTTGTCCACCATTTTTTCACTCCACCAGTAGCTATCACCAATTCGGCTAAACTAAGATATTGATAGCCACTAACCAAGAAAAAACCTCATCAGATGACAGTCTGATAACATATTTATGGTATAGGATAGGTTTTGTTAGAAAAATGTGCATATTTCAGGTATAAATCATAGTTTGCCATTGCAGCCACCATCACAAATCTCACCAAAGCAACTAGAATTACTACAGAGAGCAACGTGTTTTACCAATTTACTCATCATAAAACATTTCTTAAAAATACACAGCACATAGCAATGGAAAGACACAGATCTTGTGAATTCAGACAATATTTCAGATGTTCTAAGTGTTTTACAGCGAAAACACAATAAATCGTTATATTAGCATACCACATATGCAAACGTTACCCGGCCATTGATTCAAGCCAAAGAGAGCGATATCGTTATCATCGCCAAAATATATTGATTTTTTCACTAACCTTCTCAGAATTCTTCCGATGACACTCCTGTAACATCATATTACAACATACATATAGAGTTTGTTCGAAAATGTGCATATTTAGCCATAAAAAAACGTGGTTATACAATGACAATACTAGCAAAACTAGCCTGAAAATGTCGGTCGCCATCTTTCACAGTGATCTTGTCTCATGGATATCTATTCATAAACTTGACCAAAAAAATATAAGTTGGACAGCTATCGAAAGACAAATTAGTTCTTAATGCAATCGCTGATTTACATTTCTAAAATTATCCTTACTGTGCAATACAGGGTTCGCCAAGCGAAGCTATACCAAACAAAACGGCGGAATATGCGTTTAAATTTTTTCGACAGAACAGCGATTTATCATCTTAAATATTTCTTACTATGAGGTGATCTTCCATCAGAATCTTGGGCAATATATCCTTTCTTGGGTCTAATCTTCTTTTGATCGAAAGATGCCCTCTGTCCGTCGAAATGCCCACTGTCATTCGACCGGGACCCCGAAACGTGCCCGGCTCTTCAAAGAGCATCACATAGAAATGCCTCAAAATCGCACTAAACGGATATAAATTGCTATAAAACTGTTTAAATTAACTACCTTATGATGTTTCTAACACCTATAACGAGTAAAAAGATGACCGACGCATTATTACTGGCTAAACCAAGGCTTGGAAAAAGGCCAGTCAGATATCCTTCTTGCGTTGAGCGCAGAGTCCAAAAGAACGCTACTTCCGGTATTTGGTGATTTATAGAGGCCATGATTGCGCAATCGACTCCATTCAAATTGTCACCACTTACTGACATCTAGAGGAAGGCGTGGGCAGTGTTTGTATCCTCATAGGATTTACAGTGGCTTTAAAACTGATCTGGAACCAGAGGCCAAGAGTTCTGAAAACTCACTCACTGGGAGGAAAAGTGCTGTAGAATGAGTTCTGTTCCACTCAGAGACATAATTCAAACGGCTATAGAAACTAGAGAGTGTTTTCTATCCAATAATAACAATAATATGCATATTGTACGAGCAAGAATTGAGTACTAGGCAGTTTAATCTGTAGAGCAAATTATGCTAATGCGAAACAGCACCCCCTATATTCTCAACTGGTTAATGGCACCCTTTACCCAGGTTACATCTCTTAATGGCACCCTTTACCCAGGTTACATCTCTTAAGGGCACCCTTTACCCAGGTTACATCTCTTAATGGCACCCTTTACCTAGGTTACATCTCTTAATGGCACCCTTTACCCCAGGTCACATCTCTTAATGGCACCCTTTACCCTAACATCCCACTCTTGATTTTTGCTGAACATTTTTGTTAAGTTGTTAAACTTTTTTATGTTACCCTCAATTATTTGTAGATGCATTGTGTTCACGTGTGAATGAATTCTGTTTTGAAAGGGTCAAAGAAATCAAATCAAAACTGAGGTGTGAGGCTTGGGGCTGAGGGTGTCCTAAAATGGATACCATAATGGAGCAGGCTCTGAGTCCTGCTGGCTTCACCTTGCTGTGTTATGAGGTTAGCAGGACAGGTTGGTACTTGACACACATACTGTATCATGCCAATAGATATAGCTGTCTATTTCTGTCTTGGCATGGAATTGCCACATGGGCTGGAGCGTGTATGGATCACACACTCTGTCCTTTATCATTTAACACTGTGCCTCTACTCATAAGTGCTAGTGGCTTGCATGCTACCATAGCTACTGTATATGAGGTGTTGACATGCCCTGTACCACAGATTCTATATTCAGCAGAGAAGTGATCTGGCTGGTATGGCACTCACATATCTGGCACTTGGTTTATACAAGCCTGATGGCGTAATACATAGCTGGCTATCTGTCTCTGGGGGTAGAGGTGTGGCGTTTTGCACGTACTGTACACTGGACTACATACTGGGGGGGACACGGGTCACATTCTAGTTGAAGGTCGTAATTTGGTACCGACAATGAGACAATGACCGTCCAGGGGGTTTACTTGCTGCCTCACTCTACAGAAACAGGAGATGAGCTCCTGCAATATTGTCAATTCTGGCTCGGACAAGGCTTACTTTAGGAATTATTATGTGAATTTGACTTTGTGAAGGTGTACTAATGGTAGCTCTCTACATTGAGACTAATTTGGATACTAGTGTGTTCTGCCAATAAAGCAACACTTTAAATGTAAAATGGAGGAGACAATCTAAACTGTTCTAATGACTTTATAATACTAAATATAAACCTGACCAATATATGAATTAACCATTTTTTCAAACTTTAATTCTTTATGGCATTGGAAAAATGTATTCTATGAGAAGATGGGCTATACCCTTTGCGTTACCCTGAAATCCTGACACTTCAGCCATGATCAGGGTTCTAAGATGGGAGTCTAATGGCACTACTTCAGCCCAGACTGACGCCTTCTAAACATCACATAAACTTTCATTACTGTGGTCTCGGAGTCTGACCCACAACCCCCGTCATGGCTTAAGAGTCATTATCGTCCTGAGTCGTCAACGACAACGGCCTGTCGCAGAAGGTGTGGTTCTTAAACCAGCCTCTGATTGGATGATTGGATTAGGAAGTGGACGGGAGGGTAAAACGATACAGCCCATAATGCTGTGTGGCCGTGGCAGCAGAGAAAGGGGCATAGCCTAGTCCGTGATGAATCTGAAGATTTGGCATCATAAATTACAATTATTTGTGCTAGAAAGGTTTGAGCGAGCCACTTAGCATCTATCAGTCGGCCCATATGGTGCAGAAATTGACTACGGAATTTTTCCTCCTCCTCACAGCCTGCCGTCCTTAGGAAAAGTGGCATTAGAGAGAGAGAGAGAGAGAGAGAGAGAGAGAGAGAGAGAGAGAGAGAGAGAGAGAGAGAGAGAGAGAGAGAGAGAGAGAGAGAGAGAGAGAGAGAGAGAGAGAGAGAGAGAGAGAGAGAGAGAGAGAGAGAGAGAGAGAGAGAGAGAGAGAGAGAGAGAGAGAGAGAGAGAGAGAGAGAGAGAGAGAGAGAGAGAGAGAGAGAGAGAGAGAGAGAGAGAGAGAGAGATGTGGTTATTAAGGAAGTGAGGCAGCTGCAGCGATCAAGTAAATCAACACAGTGAGTCTCTTCCATTCATTTTGACGGGAAGGAAGTTTCCAACACAACTTCTTTCACATTGGGCTGGTGATTCACACGAGCTTACCCTGAATGTCCCCTTCTTGGCCTCTGACTCACTAAAGTGCGACATTCCACCTCTTATTTGAGAATTAAAATCCGCGTCACAAATCACACTTTATTCCCTATGCAGTGGACTACTTTTGAGGAGAGCTCTATAGGCTCTGGTCCAAAGTAGTGCATCATAAAGGCAATAAGGTTCCTTTTGGGACGCAACCCAGGAGTATATGTACCACAGACCACATGAAGATGCTACACCTGATGTTTTCTGAGAGAAACTTTGAGTGTGTTTGATGCAGTATGTCAAGGCTATTCAGGTGTGGAATGTTCTTTAGAGGGTGTCCTTGTTAAGCAAAACCAAACTGCGTGGTTGACATCAGAATATAAGAAAACATTGCAGACTTCAGTACAACTGTATAAGGAAGACACAAGCACTTGTACTCAGTCAAGACTAATGAAAATGTTATGTTCGTCAAGTTACATGGAGATCCCCAAGTGAATACCATATACAGTCCAACCTTGTTTGAGAGAAATGTAAAAAATATTTTTCTGGAAATAACGAGTACAGGTATATGTAATATTCATAACGTGCGCTGGGCCCGTGTGTGTGTGTCCGTGAGCATACATGTGTGTGTGTGTCACATTCTGTATGTTTTTCTATATTACTTCTACACTCTAATCAATTGTGAAAGAGGCCTGGCTATGCTTCCTGATATGGGTAATCGGAAATGAAAAAGCCTGATGCTGCCTGTGAAGTCCCACTTGAGCAGGGCGACACATGCTCAGACAGGGTCCACAGCCAACACTTATTTTTTGTCATTTCCAATTAGTGTGCGATTCCAAGTCCCTAATTCAAAACCAGCTAAAGTTATTTGCCAATTCAAATGGCCGGTCTAGCTATGAATAGCTTCTTCTAGACATCCAAGAAGTGAGTCCGCTTCCCAAATGGCATCCTATTCCCTATTTAGTGCATTACATTTGACCTGAACCCTATGGTGATGTTCCCACTTTAAAGGAATTAGGGTGTGATTTGGGATGCAGATTGAATGATCTACGACCAGACTGTCTGTTAAAAGAACACATTACAGTCAGATCTGCTCTGAGGAGATCTGAAGTCTCTTATATATCTCCGTCAGTACTCTGTAGTGAAGCAGTGAAACCTCTAAAGGTTATGATCTGAGATAAGGAATGACAAGGCTTTTTCTTCTGACTGGTGCATGGCCAGACGCTCAGTTTCCCACTCATTCGCTCACTCACTGACTCACTCCTTTCTCTCTCACTCACTCATTCACTCACTCACTACTACTTACTCCTCATTCATTCACTCACTCACTGGACTCTACCCCCCCCCCCCCCCACACACACACACACACACACACACACACACACACACACACACACACACACACACACACACACACACACACACACACACACACACACACACACACACACACACACACACACACACACACACACACACACACACACACACACACACACACACACACACACACACAGAGTCTCCCTGGTGTTTTAACAATGTGACACCAGACCTCAGGCCACAATATGTTTCCCCAGCAGGACACTGCAGCTCCACAGTGGTTCTCAAATCCCAACAGTTACAGAGCAGAGAAAAAGGCATATTGCTGTTAACTGACTGTCGTGAGCTCAGAGTCATGTAGATTCAGTCAGCCCCAAGCATAATGGTGGCTTTCTAGTCAAAGGAATTGTGTATACAGTACAGTTCTGTTAGATGAGCTTATATGACTGGTAATAGATTTGTATGTGGCTTCCAAACAAATGCCTCAGACTGCCTATAGCTTCTACTTAGCAGGACTGTTTCAACACATTATCTGCATCCAAAATGACACCCTGCTTATTCCCTATATGGTGCACTACTTTTGACCAGAGGTCATAGCTCTGGTCAAAAGTAGTGCACTATGTAGGGAAAAAGGGGCCATTTGGGACACAGACTTTATCTGGGGCGGCAGGTAGCCTAGTGGTTAGAGTGTTGGACTAGTAACCGAATCCCTGAGCTGACAAGGTAAAAATCTGTCGTTCTGCCCCTGTACAATGCAGTTAAGCCACTGCTCCTAGGCCGTCATTGAAAATAACAATTTGTTCTTAACTGACTTGACTAGTTAAATTAAGGTAAAAAAACAGGCACGGGTCATGCATTTATGCAAATCATTGGATGGAGAAGAATGGCTGGTGCTGCAGATGTCTACCTGCTGCCCAACAGATGTTTTGTGAAATACTGACACTGTTTCCTCCCCCAGTGGCAGTTTAGAAAACTAGAAATCCCATGACGTCAGTCTAGACTCAACATTCACTATAAGACTCTATAGTCTGATGCATTAAGACGTACGCTCACGTACCGCTATCTAAACCTCTAAGATTTAGTTTAATGTGAGAGCCCAACATCCAATAGTGTGAAATAATTAAGATTAAGACGTAACACACACACACACACACATACACACTCTTCTAGAGATGTGTACCGAGGGACACTCTACCTGCTACCTGAAGGAACATCTAGTCTGCAGTTTGTCCTGTGATGAGTCCACTCTGTTGTGCTGGGAATTCAGTACAGGAACACCAATTATACATTTGGCAACCATTTGTTTACTCTCAGAGATCTCAGCTGCCTTGTGGAGACGGGGTCTGCATCCCAAATAGCACCCCATTCCTTACTTCCTTAAAAGTATTGGACAGTTACATTTGTTGTTGTTGTTTTGGCTCTGTACTCAGCACTTGAAATGACACAATGACTGTTAAGTGACTGTTAAGTTAAGTGCAAACTGTCAGCTTCAATTTCAGGGTATTTTATCCATATCGAGTGAACTGTTTAGAAATTACAGCAATTCTATTGGGCACAAAATAATCTGAAACACAACCGAGCTTGACGTCACAAGCTTGATGTAATATTGCATGCTAGGAATATGGGACCAAATACAAAACATTTGACTACTTTAATACACATAAGTGAATTTGTCCCAATTCTTTTGGTCCCCTAAAATGGGTGGACTAAACGGTGCACCCGATGTGGATGAAAATACCCTTCAAATTAAAGCTGCAGTCTGCACGTTAACGTTATAGTAATTGTATCATTTCAAAACCAAAGTGCTGGAGTACAGAGACAAAACACTGTCCCAATACTTTTGGAGCTCACTGTAAAAGTGGTGCACTATTTAGGGAATAAGGTGCCATTTGGAACGCAATCTGCCTGGGACTCTCCTTCCTCTCCTCCATTAATGCTGAGCTGCCTACCTACTTCTCTCTCTTCACTCTCTAAAGACCAGTGTCCTTTCAGGAATGGCTTCTAAAAGGATAGAACACATCCGCTGAAGAATGCATTTTTAACTTAGATTAGACATCCCTCAGGTAATGGAGGTTTTATCTATTGTCTTAGAAACCCAACACTGTCTCCGAATTGAACAATTAACCTTTGGTTACATCGTAGTTCATACTCTTCCCTCAGATTGTATGAGAAAACCATTTCATTTTGTCCAGTTGTTCCCTAACAAGCTGCTTTGACCCTGTATTCTGAGGAGTATGTATCACACGATCATTAAAATATCTAGCTCCATCGATGCCCTTGGTAGGAGTTCTTTATGCAGAACACAATATCAATCAAACCAAGTGGGAACAAACTGAATCGATAGGGAAGAGAAGTGAACACTACAAATGCTGTGTACAGGCATTGGGAGGACAAAGATGAGAGAAAATCCCCTAAATGAAATGATGCATATTTCTGGCACTGGGCATATAGTCTGTGGAAAGATGGCGGCATTTACGTCTGGCAACAAGACTGTATTTGATCTGAAGATGACGTGGGAGTGGAGGAGGCATGTGTAGCACACACAAACACAGATACACACGCTTACACACACGCACACGCAAATGTGTATTGCTTTGCGTGGCTTGATCATTAGCTGAAGAACTTGTTACTATGAGTCAGGGTGAGTAAGAGTTCCAACATAGGCTAATTATCATATGCTAGGTGGTGAAGCTGAATGAAAACAAAACGGGCTAGCTATGGACATGTACAAAATAGCACCCTACTCCCTTCACGCTATAGGGAATAGGGTGCCATTTGGGACGCGTCGACAAAACCCCAGCCCCCAATTGTATGAACGTCCTCCTCCCAACTTTCTCCTTTCTCATCAGAAACAACAGAGACTGCCAAAGGAATTAGCATCAAGCGGGGTGATACATTTGTAATCTATTCTGAGCATAGTAAACAACACAAATTGGATTTCTAATTCATTGTGACTCATTTATGTAAAGCGAAAGAGGGAAAGAGTATCGCCATAGCAACAGGTTTAATTCCATGTGCAACCTATAGCCATTGATATTACAAACACCTTAGTATCCCCCCCGTATCAGATTTTGTAGCAAGCCATTTATACCTATGTCCTTTCAGCGTTTACAGTGTAAGGAGACACGTATTCACACACATGAATGCAAACATACAAAGATGTATGTACGCGTTCCCCAACGCACGCCATACGTACGCACACACACACACACACAGTTGAGTGACTGGAAGTCTGTTGATAGAAGTCAACAGGTGTTGTTGTATTCTGTGGCGTGGTTCTCGGCACGTGCCTGCTGCATCCATTAATTGGTCAGATTAATTAGAGGATAGCTGTCCAGAAACCCAGCTCTCCGTTCGGCCAGGGAAATGAAAATTAAAACCTGCTCCTGAAGCAAAATTGCAAAATGTCAGAGGAAACGGGAGACAAAAATCGATGGCAAGAGAAAGGCCTCCCATTGCCACAACTGAATCCGAGCCTCACAACGTTTTATTATCTAAATCCATGAGAACAACAAACCTAATTAATGATAGCTCTGTGTGCTTGTGTGTGTGCATGTGTGCGTGTGTGCGTGTGTGTGTGCGTGTGTGTGCGTGTGTGTGCGTGTGTGTGTGTGTGCGCGTGTGTGTGTGTGTGTGTTTCCCTTTCGTGCGCGTGTTAGATGGTATTTGAGTGTGTGTGCCTAAGTTCCCATTTAGCCAATTCATCCCTCAGCGATAACTTACAGACACCTAACTGATTAATGAGGTGTAAGCCCCTATCAGTTAATATAACAATGGGCCAACGCCACTAAACCTGCTTATTCAGATGGTTATCGGAAGAGTTCTGTTCATTATAAAGATTGTACACTGTCTGGGTCAATGTTCCCCGGAGTGTAAATGATTCTTTTTTTTGTCTTAAAACATAGTTACTGAAAGTTTAATTGTTTCTCCACTTTGATGTAGATTAATATACAATAATAAACTGTGTGTTATCTATAATACACAATTCAAGGCATTTGAAAGAGGTTTGAGGAAGGTAATAAACATATTGTACAATTGCACTTTTCCCATCCTCACACAGTACCAGTCCAGCGCTACACGCGTTCTGAGAAGAGCGATTTCCAGGATGTCTCGGTGTCTGACGAACACCGCTCCAGCTCTGCCACCTTTCACCGCAAATGTGGAAGTGTTGAGAGGCTACCCTGTGCAAAAAAACAGATATCGCTAGCTTAAACAGACGTATTTTGATGGGGATTGCTTTATTGTGTTAATTCGATTTCGATTGTGGGGTTGCTTTAATCATAGTATTGACCATGCTATTACAGTAACAGGTGGTCCTATTTTAAGACCTCTTGACAGGTCCCTCTCACAAAAGAGGTTTCAAACCTCAACGGTCTTTCCCTGGTTAAATAAAGGTTAAGAAAAAAGAAAAAAGTTAAAATGCTATTCGTATCACGCTCACGACTAGCTTGGCTTTCTCTGCAGTGTGTTTAACACAATCTATTCCCTATATAGTGTACAGGGCTCTGGTTAAATGTAGTGCACTGTATAGGGAATAGGTTGCCATTTGGGATGCACACATGGACATGATTGGTAGGATATTTGATCGGTATGGCTCCATTTTGAGTAAAATACCACCAGAATATGCTTTTCAGATGGATACATTTTTGAGGACGATACAGTATCTCCTGTCACCACCTTCAATCAGTGGTATACATCATGGACAAGACATAGTTTTGATTAGCATGTCATCAGCAAGAGAACAGAGAGAGCAATGATAGAAATCTGAATGGCTAAATAAAGTTTAATTGGAACCTGTGTCGAGATGTCTATTTTACAACACTAAAGCCACAGCCGTGGTCCAGTTACAGACCAGTCAAACCATCTCAAGTTAGATCTGCAGATCCAGAACAACTATAGGTATAAACATCATCAAACTTCATCATTCACTGTCCTTATATGCATCAACTGTAGGTCAATACCCAGTGTTGATAAATATGTTCTGTTGTTGCCTCACGCTGAACCAAGTCAACTTATTTGACGGGAAAGACACTGGTCCTGTCTATAAACGTATATAAGACGTTGCAAAGCAATATTTACGAAGTTTTGTCTAACTTTGAATTTTCCACTCGAACGAACATTTCAAATTGTTGTTGCTTCCCTCTCAGGGCTTAGTGCCTCACAAGACGACCAATTTGATGTTTTTTTTTCTGATGTTGCAGTAAACACAACTATTATCTCTGTTCCATTATCTCTGTTCCATTATCTCTGTTCCATTATCTCTGTTCCTGCCAAACTAACATTCACACACAACAGACATGCAACAGACATTCAGCCATTGAAATATACCTATAATATAAGTCATTAGACTTGAGGCCACTTTTAGTAGCTATCTACCAAATCGTTCAATTTTCAGACTCATTTCACCCTGTTGATATGAAAGAGATGAGGAAATCTTCCTGAAAAATAAATATGAACAATATGTAACGTTTCTCAAAAGACTTCTTCAAAAACCACAAATTGCTTTCCAATTATCCAAGTGTCTCCTGTCTGTTTTTTCTCTCATTGTGTGCTCTGTCATGCAAGTATGAGTTTTGCCTCTTGCGCTCTCCAAGCTGCCTGATACCCTGTCTAGCCTTTCCCCTTGTCTTTCTATAAACCACCTGGGAGACAGGGAGAGGGACACGCATCACTGACTCTACCCAGAGATGTGAAGCAGAAACAGGAGAGATGCAGGGATGCAATTTCTGACTGCATCCCAAATGACACCCTATAACTCATAGAACTCTGGTCAGAAGTAATGTACTAGGGAATAGGGTGCCATTTGGGACAACTTCTTTCTACTGAGACAGGCCTATGTCTAGGGACTGGTATAACTCTATCTACACTCTTAGAAAAAAAAGGTTCTAAAAGGGTTCTTCAACTGTCCCCATAGGAGAACCCTCTGTCGAAAGGGTTCTACATGGAACCCAAAAGGGTTCTTCAAAAGGTTCTTGTATGGGGACAGTTGAAGAAACCTTTAGAGTTCCATATAGCACCTTTGTTCTACCAGGTTCTGTTTGTTACATACACTGCAATGTCACAACAATAGAATCACTTCTTCCAAAAGCGCCCCCCCTCTCCTCTCTCTCTCTCTCTCTCTCTCTCTCCCTTTTCTCGCTGTTCTCTCGCTCTGTCTTTATCTGAGCTAGTTTCCTGTAGATTCATGTCTAGTGATGCCAACTACAACAGCCAGCCTGCTGCCAAATCCCATGGCGGGAGTCCTCTCTGATTCCTCCTCTGACCACACACTAGCCCCATCCGTCACGCCTGCACACACACACACACACACACACACACACACACACACACACACACACACACACACACACACACACACACACACACACACACACACACACACACACACACACACACACACACCCAGACCCCCCCCCCCACACACACACACCCAGACCCCCCCCCCCACACACACACACACACACACACACACACACACACACACACACACACACACACCACACACACACACACACACACACACACACACACACACACACACACACACACCAGACTGACTACACCATCCCAGGGAAAGAAAAGGGGTATATGTACACCTGCAAGGAGAGGAGAGGATCAGAGGTGCCATCATTGACCCTCCCACTCTAATTCCACTCATGTTTCCAGTATATTGGCACATTAGGATGCCCCACAAAGGCACTTTATCAGTGTAATATGGTGCCATAGATGAGAGATCTTGGGTCCTGTGCTCATCATTATACATTATAGGCACTGCTTTTGCTCCTTCACGTCGTCCTCCACTTACTGGCTGATCTGTCCTCCTCCTCTCTTTACCGATCCTCGGTTGGCTTTTGCAGCTTTTATACGTGTAATGAAAATGAAAAACAACCGTGTCTGTTTAAAATGAGATTCTATTTATTGATGTTAATCAAGGTTGCTGCATTGAGTTTACAGTGGCAAAGGTTAGTCCTGTTTGCAGAGGATGGCCCTCATCTCTCAACGGGGCGTACGTTTCAACAGCGTTTATCCTTTTTACTGTCAGTTAGCATCAGAAACCCAAAGCCACAATAGGTTTTCCATACCAATAATGACAGAGCCGCAGACAGCCGGCGACAAAGACTGGTAGAGGTTGTCTCACTAGTCAGATGGTAATTTGATTTTTAGAAAAGAAACGAGTGAGGGAAAAAAAATCGTAACAAATGACAGCAACAGAATCGAGTATCAACGGCGTGGATTTGTCTTACATTTCCTCCCTGATCTCGTTCCCCAAGCCGTCCCCGTTTCTTTTTTGGGGGGGGTCTCATGAGATGGATGTTTTTTTATGTATTTATTTCTATCGTTCATTTCTTTTTCTCGGAGGAGGTGCCGTGAAGTTCATCACATTAACCGTATTGACATAAACAGCGTGCGAGGCGCGTTCCCTCTTGCCTTTGATGGGGGTTTAAGTAGGACGCCATCGGGAGACTTACGGAGGAAACATTCCCACGGGATCAATAGATTAGGGCACACAGCTAATCTTAGTCAACTGAGAGAGCAGAGCTACACACGCGGAATAGAAAGCTCGCTGACCGTCAGAAAGTCATTTCCCTAACATATGGGCTTCCATCAGTCTTTTATTGCTTTCACTCAGTAATCACTCTTCTCTCTAATATGGGTCATAAAGGAGGGAGGGAGGGAGGGAGGGAGGGAGGGAGGGAGGGAGGGAGGGAGGGAGGAGAAGGGAAAATGTCTGTTGTTTTCCAGATGTGTTCGTTTCGCGTTACTTTTCCCTCCCATACGTATCTTAGAGCTTGATAGAACTACAATGTTGGTAAACTGAAATGTTTTCAGGAAGGAATTGTCCATTAGGTTGCTTACTGTATATCTTGATGGAGTTGTCAACAACATTATGGCTACTACACCTTCCATGTTGCTGCCCCTGTGCAGTTGTGGGTATTGTTCCATTTGAGTGAATTCCTAAACATAATGTGTTACTAATGAAATCAGGCCTTAGGTGTGTCTAGACTATGTTCGGTGCTATGTCTGTAGCATTGGCACCTGTGCTCTTCCTCACCACTCCTTATCTCTCTCTCTCTCTCTCTCTCCCTATAGCTCGCTCTCTCTCTCCCTATCGCCCCGCTCTCTCTCTCTCCCTTCCTTCCTTCCCTAACTCTTTCTCTCTCTCTCCCTCCTTCTGACCCTGTGCTCCAGCAGTGGTCCAAGGTGAAACCAACAGGACAGGGCCCTCATTACCCCCTTCTCTGTACAGGAGGAACCTCTGCACCATTCATCATGCTGTTTCAATTAAACCCATCTAAAAAATGATTAAATAATCATTTTCATTAAGCCACCGGGTAATGGAACAATATATCCTAGTTATGAAGGACTTTGGACATCAGCTGCGGAATGTTTGTGGTTAGCTACACATCAGATGGACAGACGGGATGTAGGGACAGACAGAAAGGCAGAGACAGACAAAAAGAAAGACAGACAGACACAGACGTTGCATGGAATGGAAAAGAGAAAAACAGAGAATGCTCGTTAGACCAGAACAGTCATTTAAATGTGGAATAACTAGCCTATGATGTGTGCATGAGGCAAAAGGGGGGGAAATGACTTCATCTTTGATTTCGGCCACATTACGGAACATTCCATGCATGACCCATTTAATGTCACTCACATGTGCAGACGGGCTGACAGGGCAGACAGGGCAGACAATAGGGAGGGAGGTCTCCAGTCATCTATTCTACACATCAGTGAGCAGGGGAGAGGAGGGAGTCAAATGGGAAATGCCATGATTGTTTATTTGTCTCTGATAATGCAGGACTGTGTCTCTGTCTCCCAGTCAGATGGCTAGATAGGCATACAACCTGACTGGCAGTGGGATAGTTTCAAACCTGTCTCACACACTCAAATAAGCTACACGCACACGCACACGCACACGCACACGCACACACGCACACACACAGGATTAAATAATAGCCATCATTGTGGATGGAAATCCTCAGTGTTCTAGTAGCCAGTGGAAAGGGAGGTGACCCTAACTATGGTTTTCATCAGCCTATTGCTACACATTAACGATTAATTGATGTCACAAGGGACTGCTGATCAAAGGCTTTTTATCCATCACCCCACTGAAATATGCTCCACTGCTCCATTCTATCTGAAATACGCTCCACTGATCCATTCAATCTGAAATATAACCCACTGCTCCATTCTATCTAATATAACCCACTGCTCCATTCTATCTGAAATATGCTCTACTGCTCCATTCTATCTGAAATACGCTCCACTGGTCCATTCTATCTGAAATATAACCCACTGCTCCATTCTATCTGAAATATGCTCCACTGCTCCATTCTATCTGAAATATAACCCACTACTCC
Source organism: Salvelinus fontinalis (assembly GCF_029448725.1). Lineage (NCBI taxonomy): Eukaryota > Metazoa > Chordata > Actinopteri > Salmoniformes > Salmonidae > Salvelinus > Salvelinus fontinalis. The sequence continues at coordinate 15,738 of NW_026601939.1, forward strand.
ATTCTATCTGAAATGTGCTCCAGTACTCCATTCTATCTGAAATACGCTCCACTGCTCCATTCTATGTGAAATATGCTCCACTGCTCCATTCTATCTGAAATATAACCCACTGCTCCATTCTATCTGAAATGTGCTCCAGTACTCCATTCTATCTGAAATACGCTCCACTGCTCCATTCTATCTGAAATATGCTCCACTGCTCCATTCTATCTGAAATATAACCCACTGCTCCATTCTATCTGAAATGTGCTCCAGTACTCCATTCTATCTGAAATACACTCAACTGCTCCATTCTATCTGAAATATGCTCCACTGCTCCATTCTATCTGAAATATGCTCCACTGCTCCATTCTATCTGAAATACGCTCCACTGATCCATTCTATCTGAAATATAACCCACTGCTCCATTATATCTGAAATATGCTCCACTGCTCCATTCTATCTGAAATACGCTCCACTGATCCATTCTATCTGAAATACACTCCTCTGCTCCATTCTATCTGAAATGTGCTCCAGTACTCCATTCTATCTGAAACACGCTCCACTGCTCCATTCTATCTGAAATATGCTCCACTGCTCCATTCTATCTGAAATGTGCTCCAGTACTCCATTCTATCTGAAATACACTCAACTGCTCCATTCTATCTGAAATATGCTCCACTGCTCCATTCTATCTGAAATATGCTCCACTGCTCCATTCTATCTGAAATACGCTCCACTGATCCATTCTATCTGAAATATAACCCACTGCTCCATTATATCTGAAATATGCTCCACTGCTCCATTCTATCTGAAATACGCTCCACTGATCCATTCTATCTGAAATACACTCCTCTGCTCCATTCTATCTGAAATGTGCTCCAGTACTCCATTCTATCTGAAACACGCTCCACTGCTCCATTCTATCTGAAATATGCTCCACTGCTCCATTCTATCTGAAATGTGCTCCAGTACTCCATTCTATCTGAAATACGCTCCACTGCTCCATTCTATCTGAAATACTCTCCACTGCTCCATTCTATCTGAAAAATAACCCACTGCTCCATTCTATCTGAAATGTGCTCCAGTACTCCATTCTATCTGAAATACGCTACACTGCTCCATTATATCTGAAAAACGCTCCACTGCCCCATTCTATCTGAAATATGCTCCAGTACCCCATTCTATCTGAAATACGCTCCACTGCTCCATTCTATCTGAAATATGCTCCACTGCTCCATTCTATCTGAAATATAACCCACTGCTCGATTCTATCTGAAATATGCTCCAGTACTCCATTCTATCTGAAATACGCTCCACTGCTCCATTCTATCTGAAATATGCTCCACTGCTCCATTCTATCTGAAAAACGCTCCACTGCCCCATTCTATCTGAAATATGCTCCAGTACTCCATTCTATCTGAAATACACTCAACTGCTCCATTCTATCTGAAATATGCTCCAGTACTCCATCCTATCTGAAATACGCTCCACTGCTCCATTCTATCTGAAATATGCTCCACTGCTCCATTCTATCTGAAAAACGCTCCACTGCCCCATTCTATCTGAAATATGCTCCAGTACTCCATTCTATCTGAAATACACTCAACTGCTCCATTCTATCTGAAATATGCTCCAGTACTCCATCCTATCTGAAATACGCTCCACTGCTCCATTCTATCTGAAATATGCTCCACTGCTCCATTCTATCTGAAATACGCTCTACTGATCAATTCTATCTGAAATATAACCCACTGCTCCATTATATCTGAAATATGCTCCACTGCTCCATTCTATCTGAAATACGCTCCACTGATCCATTCTATTTGAAATATGCTCCACTGCTCCATTCTATCTGAAATACGCTCCACTGCTCCTAAATATCTGAAATATAACCCACTGCTCCATTATATCTGAAATGTGCTCCAGTACTCCAATCTATCTGAAACACGCTCCACTGCTCCATTCTATCTGAAATACGCTCCACTGCTCCATTTTATCTGAAATATAACCCACTGCTCCATTCTATTTGAAATGTGCTCCAGTACTCCATTCTATCTGAAACACGCTCCACTGCTCCATTCTATCTGAAATATGCTCCACTGCTTCATTCTATCTGAAATATAACCCACTGCTCCATTCTATCTGAAATGTGCTCCAGTACTCCATTATATCTGAAATATGCTCCACTGCTCCATTCTATCTGAAATATAACCCACTGCTCCATTCTATCTGAAATATGCTCGAGTACTCCATTCTATCTGAAATACGCTCCACTGCTCCATTCTATCTGAAATATGCTCCACTGCTCCATTCTATCTGAAATATAACCCACTGCTCAATTCTATCTGAAATGTGCTCCAGTACTCCATTCTATCTGAAATACACTCAACTGCTCCATTCTATCTGAAATATGCTCCAGTACTCCATCCTATCTGAAATATGCTCCACTGCTCCATTCTATCTGAAATATGCTCCACTGCTCCATTCTATCTGAAATACGCTCTACTGATCCATTCTATCTGAAATATAACCCACTGCTCCATTATATCTGAAATATGCTCCACTGCTCCATTCTATCTGAAATACGCTCCACTGATCCATTCTATCTGAAATATGCTCCACTGCTCCATTCTATCTGAAATACGCTCCTCTGCTCCATTCTGTCTGAAATGTGCTCCAGTACTCCATTCTATCTGAAACACGCTCCACTGCTCCATTCTATCTGAAATATGCTCCACTGCTCCATTCTATCTGAAATGTGCTCCAGTACTCCATTCTATCTGAAATACGCTCCACTGCTCCATTCTATCTGAAATACGCTCCACTGCTCCATTCTATCTGAAATACGCTCCACTGCTCCATTCTATCTGAAATACAACCCACTGCTCCATTCTATCTGAAATATGCTCCAGTACCCCATTCTATCTGAAATACGCTCCACTGCTCCATTCTATCTGAAATATGCTCCACTGCTCCATTCTATCTGATATATAACCCACTGCTCCATTCTATCTGAAATATGCTCCAGTACTCCATTCTATCTGAAATACGCTCCACTGCTCCATTCTATCTGAAATATGCTCCACTGCTCCATTCTATTTGAAAAACGCTCCACTGCCCCATTCTATCTGAAATATGCTCCAGTACTCCATTCTATCTGAAATACACTCAACTGCTCCATTCTATCTGAAATATGCTCCAGTACTACATCCTATCTGAAATACGCTCCACTGCTCCATTCTATCTGAAATATGCTCCACTGCTCAATTCTATCTGAAAAACGCTCTAATGATCCATTCTATCTGAAATATAACCCACTGCTCCATTATATCTGAAATATGCTCCACTGCTCCATTCTATCTGAAATACGCTCCACTGATCCATTCTATCTGAAATATGCTCCACTGCTCCATTCTATCTGAAATACGCTCCACTGCTCCTAAATATCTGAAATATAACCCACTGCTCCATTATATCTGAAATGTCCTCCAGTACTCCATTCTATCTGAAACACGCTCCACTGCTACATTCTATCTGAAATATGCTCCACCGCTCCATTCTATCTGAAATATAACCCACTGCTCCATTCTATTTGAAATGTGCTCCAGTACTCCATTCTATCTGAAATACGCTCCTCTGCTCCATTCTATCTGAAATGTGCTTCAGTACTCCATTCTATCTGAAACACGCTCCACTGCTCCATTCTATCTGAAATATGCTCCACTGCTCCATTCTATCTGAAATGTGCTCCAGTACTCCATTCTATCTGAAATACGCTCCACTGCTCCATTCTATCTGAAATACGCTCCACTGCTCCATTCGATCTGAAATACGCTCCACTGCTCCATTCTATCTGAAAAAAAACCCACTGCTCCATTCTATCTGAAATGTGCTCCAGTACTCCATTCTATCTGAAATACGCTACACTGCTCCATTCTATCTGAAAAACGCTCCAATAACCCATTCTATCTGAAATATGCTCCAGTACCCCATTCTATCTGAAATACGCTCCACTGCTCCATTCTATCTGAAATATGCTCCACTGCTCCATTCTATCTGAAATATAACCCACTGCTCCATTCTATCTGAAAAATGCTCCAGTACTCCATTCTATCTGAAATACGCTCCACTGCTCCATTCTATCTGAAATACGCTCCACTGCTCCATTCTATCTGAAAAACGCTCCACTGCCCCATTCTATCTGAAATATGCTCCAGTACTCCATTCTATCCGAAATACACTCAACTGCTCCATTCTATCTGAAATATGCTCCAGTACTCCATCCTATCTGAAATACGCTCCACTGCTCCATTCTATCTGAAATATGCTCCACTGCTCCATTCTATCTGAAATACGCTCCACTGCTCCTAAATATCTGAAATATAACCCACTGCTCCATTATATCTGAAATGTGCTCCAGTACTCCATTCTATCTGAAACACGCTCCACTGCTCCATTCTATCTGAAATACGCTCCACTGCCCCATTCTATCTGAAATATGCTCCAGTACTCCATTCTATCTGAAATACACTCAACTGCTCCATTCTATCTGAAATACGCTCCACTGCTCCATTCTATCTGAAATATAACCCACTGCTCCATTCTATTTGAAATGTGCTCCAGTACTCCATTCTATCTGAAATATGCTCCACTGCTCCATTCTTTCTGAAAAACGCTCCACTGCCCCATTCTATCTGAAATATGCTCCAGTACTCCATTCTATCTGAAATACACTCAACTGCTCCATTCTATCTGAAATATGCTCCAGTACTCCATCCTATCTGAAATATGCTCCACTGCTCCATTCTATCTGAAATATGCTCCACTGCTCCATTCTATCTGAAATACGCTCTACTGATCGATTCTATCTAAAATATAACCCACTGCTCCATTATATCTGAAATATGCTCCACTGCTCCATTCTATCTGAAATACGCTCCACTGCTCCTAAATATCTGAAATATAACCCACTGCTCCATTATATCTGAAATGTGCTCCAGTACTCCATTATTTCTGAAACACGCTCCACTGCTCCATTCTATCTGAAATATGCTCCACCGCTCCATTCTATCTGAAATATAACCCACTGCTCCATTCTATTTGAAATGTGCTCCAGTACTCCATTCTATCTGAAATACGCTCCTCTGCTCCATTCTATCTGAAATGTGCTCCAGTACTCCATTCTATCTGAAACACGCTCCACTGCTCCATTCTATCTGAAATATGCTCCACTGCTCCATTCTATCTGAAATGTGCTCCAGTACTCCATTCTATCTGAAATACGCTCCACTGCTCCATTCTATCTGAAATACGCTCCACTGCTCCATTCTATCTGAAATACGCTCCACTGCTCCATTCTATCTGAAAATAAACCCACTGCTCCATTCTATCTGAAATGTGCTCCAGTACTCCATTCTATCTGAAATACGCTCCACTGCCCTATTCTATCTGAAATATGCTCCAGTACTCCATTCTATCTTAAATACGCTCCACTGCTCCATTCTATCTGAAATATGCTCCACTGCTCCATTCTATTTGAAAAACGCTCCACTGCCCCATTCTATCTGAAATATGCTCCAGTACTCCATTCTATCTGAAATACACTCAACTGCTCCATTCTATCTGAAATATGCTCCAGTACTACATCCTATCTGAAATACGCTCCACTGCTCCATTCTATCTGAAATATGCTCCACTGCTCCATTCTATCTGAAATACGCTCTAATGATCCATTCTATCTGAAATATAACCCACTGCTCCATTATATCTGAAATATGCTCCACTGCTCCATTCTATCTGAAATACGCTCCACTGATCCATTCTATCTGAAATATGCTCCACTGCTCCATTCTATCTGAAATACGCTCCACTGCTCCTAAATATCTGAAATATAACCCACTGCTCCATTATATCTGAAATGTCCTCCAGTACTCCATTCTATCTGAAACACGCTCCACTGCTACATTCTATCTGAAATATGCTCCACCGCTCCATTCTATCTGAAATATAACCCACTGCTCCATTCTATTTGAAATGTGCTCCAGTACTCCATTCTATCTGAAATACGCTCCTCTGCTCCATTCTATCTGAAACACGCTCCACTGCTCCATTCTATCTGAAATATGCTCCACTGCTCCATTCTATCTGAAATACACTCAACTGCTCCATTCTATCTGAAATATGCTCCAGTACTACATCCTATCTGAAATACGCTCCACTGCTCCATTCTATCTGAAATATGCTCCACTGCTCAATTCTATCTGAAAAACGCTCTAATGATCCATTCTATCTGAAATATAACCCACTGCTCCATTATATCTGAAATATGCTCCACTGCTCCATTCTATCTGAAATACGCTCCACTGATCCATTCTATCTGAAATATGCTCCACTGCTCCATTCTATCTGAAATACGCTCCACTGCTCCTAAATATCTGAAATATAACCCACTGCTCCATTATATCTGAAATGTCCTCCAGTACTCCATTCTATCTGAAACACGCTCCACTGCTACATTCTATCTGAAATATGCTCCACCGCTCCATTCTATCTGAAATATAACCCACTGCTCCATTCTATTTGAAATGTGCTCCAGTACTCCATTCTATCTGAAATACGCTCCTCTGCTCCATTCTATCTGAAATGTGCTCCAGTACTCCATTCTATCTGAAACACGCTCCACTGCTCCATTCTATCTGAAATATGCTCCACTGCTCCATTCTATCTGAAATGTGCTCCAGTACTCCATTCTATCTGAAATACGCTCCACTGCTCCATTCTATCTGAAATACGCTCCACTGCTCCATTCGATCTGAAATACGCTCCACTGCTCCATTCTATCTGAAAAAAAACCCACTGCTCCATTCTATCTGAAATGTGCTCCAGTACTCCATTCTATCTGAAATACGCTACACTGCTCCATTCTATCTGAAAAACGCTCCACTGCCCCATTCTAACTGAAATATGCTCCAGTACCCCATTCTATCTGAAATACGCTCCACTGCTCCATTCTATCTGAAATATGCTCCACTGCTCCATTCTATCTGAAATATAACCCACTGCTCCATTCTATCTGAAATATGCTCCAGTACTCCATTCTATCTGAAATACGCTCCACTGCTCCATTCTATCTGAAATACGCTCCACTGCTCCATTCTATCTGAAAAACGCTCCACTGCCCCATTCTATCTGAAATATGCTCCAGTACTCCATTCTATCCGAAATACACTCAACTGCTCCATTCTATCTGAAATATGCTCCAGTACTCCATCCTATCTGAAATACGCTCCACTGCTCCATTCTATCTGAAATATGCTCCACTGCTCCATTCTATCTGAAATACGCTCCACTGCTCCTAAATATCTGAAATATAACCCACTGCTCCATTATATCTGAAATGTGCTCCAGTACTCCATTCTATCTGAAACACGCTCCACTGCTCCATTCTATCTGAAATACGCTCCACTGCTCCATTCTATCTGAAATATAACCCACTGCTCCATTCTATTTGAAATGTGCTCCAGTACTCCATTCTATCTGAAATATGCTCCACTGCTCCATTCTTTCTGAAAAACGCTCCACTGCCCCATTCTATCTGAAATATGCTCCAGTACTCCATTCTATCTGAAATACACTCAACTGCTCCATTCTATCTGAAATATGCTCCAGTACTCCATCCTATCTGAAATATGCTCCATTGCTCCATTCTAACTGAAATATGCTCCACTGCTCCATTCTATCTGAAATACGCTCTACTGATCGATTCTATCTAAAATATAACCCACTGCTCCATTATATCTGAAATATGCTCCACTGCTCCATTCTATCTGAAATACGCTCCACTGCTCCTAAATATCTGAAATATAACCCACTGCTCCATTATATCTGAAATGTGCTCCAGTACTCCATTATTTCTGAAACACGCTCCACTGCTCCATTCTATCTGAAATATGCTCCACCGCTCCATTCTATCTGAAATATAACCCACTGCTCCATTCTATTTGAAATGTGCTCCAGTACTCCATTCTATCTGAAATACGCTCCTCTGCTCCATTCTATCTGAAATGTGCTCCAGTACTCCATTCTATCTGAAACACGCTCCACTGCTCCATTCTATCTGAAATATGCTCCACTGCTCCATTCTATCTGAAATGTGCTCCAGTACTCCATTCTATCTGAAATACGCTCCACTGCTCCATTCTATCTGAAATACGCTCCACTGCTCCATTCTATCTGAAATACGCTCCACTGCTCCATTCTATCTGAAAATAAACCCACTGCTCCATTCTATCTAAAATGTGCTCCAGTACTCCATTCTATCTGAAATACGCTCCACTGCCCTATTCTATCTGAAATATGCTCCAGTACTCCATTCTATCTTAAATACGCTCCACTGCTCCATTCTATCTGAAATATGCTCCACTGCTCCATTCTATTTGAAAAACGCTCCACTGCCCCATTCTATCTGAAATATGCTCCAGTACTCCATTCTATCTGAAATACACTCAACTGCTCCATTCTATCTGAAATATGCTCCAGTACTACATCCTATCTGAAATACGCTCCACTGCTCCATTCTATCTGAAATATGCTCCACTGCTCCATTCTATCTGAAATACGCTCTAATGATCCATTCTATCTGAAATATAACCCACTGCTCCATTATATCTGAAATATGCTCCACTGCTCCATTCTATCTGAAATACGCTCCACTGATCCATTCTATCTGAAATATGCTCCACTGCTCCATTCTATCTGAAATACGCTCCACTGCTCCTAAATATCTGAAATATAACCCACTGCTCCATTATATCTGAAATGTCCTCCAGTACTCCATTCTATCTGAAACACGCTCCACTGCTACATTCTATCTGAAATATGCTCCACCGCTCCATTCTATCTGAAATATAACCCACTGCTCCATTCTATTTGAAATGTGCTCCAGTACTCCATTCTATCTGAAATACGCTCCTCTGCTCCATTCTATCTGAAACACGCTCCACTGCTCCATTCTATCTGAAATATGCTCCACTGCTCCATTCTATCTGAAATGTGCTCCAGTACTCCATTCTATCTGAAATACGCTCCACTGCTCCATTCTATCTGAAATACGCTCCACTGCTCCATTCGATCTGAAATACGCTCCACTGCTCCATTCTATCTGAAAAAAAACCCACTGCTCCATTCTATCTGAAATGTGCTCCAGTACTCCATTCTATCTGAAATACGCTACACTGCTCCATTCTATCTGAAAAACGCTCCACTGCCCCATTCTATCTGAAATATGCTCCAGTACCCCATTCTATCTGAAATACGCTCCACTGCTCCATTCTATCTGAAATATGCTCCACTGCTCCATTCTATCTGAAATATAACCCACTGCTCCATTCTATCTGAAATATGCTCCAGTACTCCATTCTCTCTGAAATACGCTCCACTGCTCCATTCTATCTGAAATACGCTCCACTGCTCCATTCTATCTGAAATATGAACCACTGCTCCATTCTATCTGAAATACGCTCTAATGATCCATTCTATCTGAAATATAACCCACTGCTCCATTATATCTGAAATATGCTCCACTGCTCCATTCTATCTGAAATACGCTCCACTGATCCATTCTATCTGAAATATGCTCCACTGCTCCATTCTATCTGAAATACGCTCCACTGCTCCTAAATATCTGAAATATAACCCAATTCTCCGTTATATCTGAAATGTCCTCCAGTACTCCATTCTATCTGAAACACGCTCCACTGCTACATTCTATCTGAAATATGCTCCACCGCTCCATTCTATCTGAAATATAACCCACTGCTCCATTCTATTTGAAATGTGCTCCAGTACTCCATTCTATCTGAAATACGCTCCTCTGCTCCATTCTATCTGAAATGTGCTCCAGTACTCCATTCTATCTGAAACACGCTCCACTGCTCCATTCTATCTGAAATATGCTCCACTGCTCCATTCTATCTGAAATGTGCTCCAGTACTCCATTCTATCTGAAATACGCTCCACTGCTCCATTCTATCTGAAATACGCTCCACTGCTCCATTCGATCTGAAATACGCTCCACTGCTCCATTCTATCTGAAAAAAAACCCACTGCTCCATTCTATCTGAAATGTGCTCCAGTACTCCATTCTATCTGAAATACGCTACACTGCTCCATTCTATCTGAAAAACGCTCCACTGCCCCATTCTATCTGAAATATGCTCCAGTACCCCATTCTATCTGAAATACGCTCCACTGCTCCATTCTATCTTAAATATGCTCCACTGCTCCATTCTATCTGAAATATAACCCACTGCTCCATTCTATCTGAAATATGCTCCAGTACTCCATTCTATCTGAAATACGCTCCACTGCTCCATTCTATCTGAAATACGCTCCACTGCTCCATTCTATCTGAAAAACGCTCCACTGCCCCATTCTATCTGAAATATGCTCCAGTACTCCATTCTATCCGAAATACACTCAACTGCTCCATTCTATCTGAAATATGCTCCAGTACTCCATCCTATCTGAAATACGCTCCACTGCTCCATTCTATCTGAAATATGCTCCACTGCTCCATTCTATCTGAAATACGCTCCACTGCTCCTAAATATCTGAAATATAACCCACTGCTCCATTATATCTGAAATGTGCTCCAGTACTCCATTCTATCTGATACACGCTCCACTGCTCCATTCTATCTGAAATACGCTCCACTGCTCCATTCTATCTGAAATATAACCCACTGCTCCATTCTATTTGAAATGTGCTCCAGTACTCCATTCTATCTGAAATATGCTCCACTGCTCCATTCTTTCTGAAAAACGCTCCACTGCCCCATTCTATCTGAAATATGCTCCAGTACTCCATTCTATCTGAAATACACTCAACTGCTCCATTCTATCTGAAATATGCTCCAGTACTCCATCCTATCTGAAATATGCTCCACTGCTCCATTCTATCTGAAATATGCTCCACTGCTCCATTCTATCTGAAATACGCTCTACTGATCGATTCTATCTAAAATATAACCCACTGCTCCATTATATCTGAAATATGCTCCACTGCTCCTAAATATCTGAAATATAACCCACTGCTCCATTATATCTGAAATGTGCTCCAGTACTCCATTCTATCTGAAACACGCTCCACTGCTCCATTCTATCTGAAATATGCTCCACCGCTCCATTCTATCTGAAATATAACCCACTGCTCCATTCTATTTGAAATGTGCTCCAGTACTCCATTCTATCTGAAATACGCTCCTCTGCTCCATTCTATCTGAAATGTGCTCCAGTACTCCATTCTATCTGAAACACGCTCCACTGCTCCATTCTATCTGAAATATGCTCCACTGCTCCATTCTATCTGAAATGTGCTCCAGTACTCCATTCTATCTGAAATACGCTCCACTGCTCCACTCTATCTGAAATACGCTCCACTGCTCCATTCTATCTGAAATACGCTCCACTGCTCAATTCTATCTGAAAATAAACCCACTGCTCCATTCTATCTGAAATGTGCTCCAGTACTCCATTCTATCTGAAATACGCTCCACTGCCCTATTCTATCTGAAATATGCTCCAGTACTCCATTCTATCTTAAATACGCTCCACTGCTCCATTCTATCTGAAATATGCTCCACTGCTCCATTCTATTTGAAAAACGCTCCACTGCCCCATTCTATCTGAAATATGCTCCAGTACTCCATTCTATCTGAAATACACTCAACTACTCCATTCTATCTGAAATATGCTCCAGTACTACATCCTATCTGAAATACGCTCCACTGCTCCGTTCTATCTGAAATATGCTCCACTGCTCCATTCTATCTGAAATACGCTCTAATGATCCATTCTATCTGAAATATAACCCACTGCTCCATTATATCTGAAATATGCTCCACTGCTCCATTCTATCTGAAATACGCTCCACTGATCCATTCTATCTGAAATACGCTCCACTGCTCCTAAATATCTGAAATATAACCCACTGCTCCATTATATCTGAAATGTCCTCCAGTACTCCATTCTATCTGAAACACGCTCCACTGCTACATTCTATCTGAAACATGCTCCACCGCTCCATTCTATCTGAAATATAACCCACTGCTCCATTCTATTTGAAATGTGCTCCAGTACTCCATTCTATCTGAAATACGCTCCTCTGCTCCATTCTATCTGAAATGTGCTCCAGTACTCCATTCTATCTGAAACACGCTCCACTGCTCCATTCTATCTGAAATATGCTCCACTGCTCCATTCTATCTGAAATGTGCTCCAGTACTCCATTCTATCTGAAATACCCTCCACTGCTCCATTCTATCTGAAATACGCTCCACTGCTCCATTCGATCTGAAATACGCTCCACTGCTCCATTCTATCTGAAAAAAAAACCACTGCTCCATTCTATCTGAAATGTGCTCCAGTACTCCATTCTATCTGAAATACGCTACACTGCTCCATTCTATCTGAAAAACGCTCCACTGCCCCATTCTATCTGAAATATGCTCCAGTACCCCATTCTATCTGAAATACGCTCCACTGCTCCATTCTATCTGAAATATGCTCCACTGCTCCATTCTATCTGAAATATAACCCACTGCTCCATTCTATCTGAAATATGCTCCAGTACTCCATTCTCTCTGAAATACGCTCCACTGCTCCATTCTATCTGAAATACGCTCCACTGCTCCATTCTATCTGAAAAACGCTCCACTGCCCCATTCTATCTGAAATATGCTCCAGTACTCCATTCTATCCGAAATACACTCAACTGCTCCATTCTATCTGAAATATGCTCCAGTACTCCATCCTATCTGAAATACGCTCCACTGCTCCATTCTATCTGAAATATGCTCCACTGCTCCATTCTATCTGAAATACGCTCCACTGCTCCTAAATATCTGAAATATAACCCACTGCTCCATTATATCTGAAATGTGCTCCAGTACTCCATTCTTTCTGAAACACGCTCCACTGCTCCATTCTATCTGAAATACGCTCCACTGCTCCATTCTATCTGAAATATAACCCACTGCTCCATTCTATTTGAAATGTGCTCCAGTACTCCATTCTATCTGAAATATGCTCCACTGCTCCATTCTTTCTGAAAAACGCTCCACTGCCCCATTCTATCTGAAATATGCTCCAGTACTCCATTCTATCTGAAATACACTCAACTGCTCCATTCTATCTGAAATATGCTCCAGTACTCCATCCTATCTGAAATATGCTCCACTGCACCATTCTATCTGAAATATGCTCCACTGCTCCATTCTATCTGAAATACGCTCTACTGATCGATTCTATCTAAAATATAACACACTGCTCCATTATATCTGAAATATGCTCCACTGCTCCATTCTATCTGAAATACGCTCCACTGCTCCTAAATATCTGAAATATAACCCAATGCTCCATTATATCTGAAATGTGCTCCAGTACTCCATTCTATCTGAAACACGCTCCACTGCTCCATTCTATCTGAAATATGCTCCACCGCTCCATTCTATCTGAAATATAACCCACTGCTCCATTCTATTTGAAATGTGCTCCAGTACTCCATTCTATCTGAAATACGCTCCTCTGCTCCATTCTATCTGAAATGTGCTCCAGTACTCCATTCTATCTGAAATATGCTCCACTGCTCCATTCTATCTGAAATGTGCTCCAGTACTCCATTCTATCTGAAATACGCTCCACTGCTCCATTCTATCTGAAATACGCTCCACTGCTCCATTCTATCTGAAAATAAACCCACTGCTCCATTCTATCTGAAATGTGCTCCAGTACTCCATTCTATCTGAAATACGCTCCACTGCCCTATTCTATCTGAAATATGCTCCAGTAACCCATTCTATCTGAAATACACTCCATTGCTCCATTCTATCTGAAATATGCTCCACTGCTCCATTCTATCTGAAATATGCTCCAGTAACCCATTCTATCTGAAATACACTCCACTGCTCCATTCTATCTGAAATATGCTCCACTGCTCCATTCTATCTGAAATATAACCCAATGCTCCATTCT
>NW_026601940.1:0-29736 GCF_029448725.1 Salvelinus fontinalis
CTAACGTACGACCGGGAACCCGAAATGTGCCCAGCGCGTCAAAGTGCACAACAAAGCAATGCCTCAAAATCGCACTAAAAGGATATAAATTGCTATACAACGGTTCAAATTAACTACCTTATGATGCTGTTAACACCTATAACGGGTAAAAACATGACCGGAGAAATATTACTGGCTACACTAATGCTTGGAAAAAGAGCAGGGCGGTGTCCACCGCGCGTCCGGCGCAGCTGGAAAAGAGTTCCTATCTACACTTTTTTTTGTTTTATAGTGGCTGTGATTGCGCAATCGATACCATTCAAAGCGTCATCACGTAAAGGCATCCAGGGGAAGACGTAAGCAGTGTCCGTATCCTCATAGCATTCACAGTGGCCTTTAAACTGACTCCAGATCAGGGGCCAAAATGTGTGAAATCTGACTCCATGTCAGGGAAATTGCTGTAGAATGAGTTCTGTTCCACTCAGAGACAAAATTCCAACGGCTATAGAAACTAGAGAGTGTTTTCTATCCAATAATAGTAATAATATGCATATTGTACGATCAAGAATTGAGTAGGAAGCGGTTTCATCTGTAATGCAAATTATGCTAATGAGAAAACAGCACCCCCTATAGTCGCAAGAAGTTAACCAATATGATTAATGATCCCTCCCTCCAGCGCTAATGGTATCACCCTAGAAAGACATCCCAGCAGGGGAGAGCGATGGAGAGACTGTTGTGTTATTCTTGCCTTAAAATGTCCTCGTCTTTGGATGTACAGTACAGTACTTTGGAGTGTGTGTATTTATGGTTTCCCCCCTCCCTCAGTCTGACATTTAGTTAACTTCTGTCTTGTGATCTACTGTGGTACTCTGTGTTGAGATGGGTGTGGTGATGCAGACATAACCCTTTAACCTGTTGGGGATGGGGGCGCTGTTTAGACTATTTATGCTAATGTGGCTAATTTTTTAAACGGCTTCCCACAAAATCCTTGATCGTACAATATGCATATTATTATTATTATTGGATAGAAAACAGTCTATAGTTTCTATAGGAGTTGAAATTTTGTCTCTAAGTGGAACAGAGCCCATTCTACAGCAATTTCCCTGACATGGAGTCAGATTTGAGAAACGTTGGCCACTTTTCTGAAGTCATTTAAACGGGCACTGTCGTTGCTATGACTATACGGACACTTCTTACGTCTTCCCCTGGATGCCTTTACGTGATGACGATTCCAACGGGCTCGATTGCTCGTTCACAGGCCCTACAAATGAAAAAAACCTTTAGCTAGCAAGTCTTTTCTTGCTGCGTAACGCGCGTGGAAGACACCGACCCTCTCCTGTTCCAAGCATTAGTTTAGCCTGTTATATTTCTCCGGTCATCTTTTCACTCGTTATAGGAGTTACAAACATCACAAAGTAGTTAATTTAAAGCGTTTTATAGCAATTTATATCCGTTTAGTGCGATTTTGTGACATTTATTTTTGCAACGATGTGAAAAGTTGGACACGCTTTTCAGTTCATCCCGAACGTAGTTGACATTTCCACATGGCAAGAGGACAGCTTTCCACCAAAAGACGATTTCTCCCAAGAAAGGATCCTTTGCCCAAGATACTGATGGAAGAACAGCTCAAGGTAGGACATTTTTATTATGATAAATCGTGTTTCTGTCGAAACATTTTAGTGGCTTAGGACGCCATGTTTTTTGACGTAGCTTCGCTTGGCGCAAACTGTATTGAAAAGTAAGGATAAATTAAAAAATGTAATAACGCAATTGTATTAAGAATTAAATTGTCTATCAATCCCTGTCCACCCTATATTTTTTAGTCACGTTTATGAGTATTTATGTATAAGAGTAGATCACTGTCTAAGTGGCGCAAGGACAAATTCTGACCAGCCGAGTTACATTTCACATTGTCTAACCATGATTTTGGTGGCTAAATATAAACATTTTCGATCAAACTGTATATGCATGTTGTAATGTGATGTTACAGGAGTGTCATCGGAAGAATTCTGAGAAGGTTAGTGAAAAAATTAATATCTTTTGGCGATGTTGACTTTTATCGCTCACTTTGGCTAGAATCAATGCTGGGCTGCTAATTGCTATGTGCTAAGCTAATATAACGATTTATTGTGTTTTCGCTGTAAGACACTTAGAAAATCTGAAATATTGTCTGTATTCACAGGATCTGTGTCTTTCGATTCGTGTATGCTGTGTATTTTTACGAAATGTTTGATGATTAGTAGTTAGGTAAACACGTTGCTCATTGTAATTATTCTAGTCCATTTGTGATGGTGGGTGCAATTGTAAACTATGCCATATACCTGAAATATGCACTTTTTTCTAACAAAACCTATCCCATACCATAAATATGTTATCAGACTGTCATCTAATGAGTTTTTTTGTTGGTTAGGGGCTATAAATATCTTAGTTTAGCCGAATTGGTGATGGCTACTGGTGTTGGTGGACAAATAAAAGATGGTGGAATATGCTAATGTGTTTTTAGGTAATAGATGTACATCTTTACATATTGTGTCTTCCCTGTAAAACATTTTAAAAATCGGAAATGTTGACTGGATTCATAAGATCTGTGTCTTTCATTAGCTGTATTGGACTTTAATGTGTGAAAGTTAAATATTTTAAAAAAATATTTTTTTTGAATTTCGCGGCACTGGTTTTTCAGTGGGGGGGGGGGGGGTGTGCCGCTAGCGCCACGCTGATCCTAGACAGGTTAATGACAAACGTCTTTAACCTAATGGACTGCGCTTGAGTCTGGGCTGCGTGATTAACTTCTACCGCCTCAGAAACCCGGATCCGGGAGCACCCCCCACCAGCCCCACCAGTAAAAAAGCTGACTAGCATAGCTAGCATAGCGTCACAAGTAAATACTAGCATCTAAATATCATTAAATCACAAGTCCAAGACACCAGATGAAAGATACACTTCTTGTGAATCCAGCAATCATTTCTGATTTTTAAAATGTTTTACAGGGAAGACACAATATGTAAATCTATTAGCTAACCACGTTAGCAAAAGACACCATTTTTCTTTGTCCACCATTTTTTCTCTCCACCAGTAGCTATCACCAATTCGACCAAATAAAGATATTGATAGCGACTAACCAAGAAAAAACCTCATCAGATGACAATCTGATAACATATTTATTGTATAGCATAGGTTTTGTTAGAAAAATTTGCATATTTCAGGTATAAATCATAGTTTACAATTGCACCCACCATCACAACTCGACTAGAATAAATACAGAGAGCAACGTGTATTACCTAATTACTAATCATAAAACATTTCTTAAAAATACACAGCGTACAGTAATTGAAAGACACAGATCCTGTGAATCCAGACAATATTTCAGATTTTCTAAGTGTCTTACAGCGAAAACACAATAAATCGTTATATTAGCATACCACATGTGCAAACATTACCCCAGCATTGATTCAAGGCAAAAAGAGCGATAGCATTATCACCACCAAAATATATTAATTTTTTCACTAACCTTCTCAGAATTCTTCCGATGACACTCCTGTAACATCATATTACAACATACATATAGAGTTTGTTCGAAAATGTGCATATTTAGCCACCAAAATCGTGGTTATACAATGAGAAAAGTAGCCAAGCTGGTCAGAAAATGTCGGGCGCCATCTTGGAGAGTGATCTAGTCTAATGAATAAATAATCATAAACTTGACTAAAAAATACAGGGTGGACAGCAATTGAAAGACAAATTAGTTCTTAATGCAATCGCTGAATTACATTTTTTAAATTATCCTTACTGTGCAATACAGGGTGCGCCAAAGCGAAGCTACCCCAAAGAAAATGGCGGAATATGCGTTTAACATTTTTCAACAGAACAACGATTTATCATCATAAATAGTTCTTACTATTAGCTGAACTTCCATCAGAATCTTGGGCAATGTATCCTTTCTCCGGTCTAATCGTCTTTTGGTCGAAAGATGTCCTCTTGTCCTGTCGAAATGGCCACTAACGTTCGGCATGTACTGGAAAAGTGTCCAACTCTTGGAAGTGCGTCACAAAGAAATGCCAGAAAATCGCAATAAACGGATATAAATTGCTATAAAACGGTTTAAATTAACTACCTTATGATGTCTTTAACACCTATAACGAATAAAAATATGACCGGGGATATAGAAGTGGCTAAACCAAAGCTTGGAAGGAGGCCAGTCCGACGTCCACTCTGCGTCGAGCGCACGGCTGAAAAGAAAGGTACTTCCGTATCTTGGTCTTATATAAAGTCCCAGATTGCGCAATCGACCCCATTCAAATTGTCACCACTTACTGACATCTAGAGGAAGGCGTAGGCAGTGTTTGTAGCCCCACAGCATTCACAGGGACTTATAAACTGACCTGGGAGCAGAGGCCAAGATTTCTGAAATCTCACTCCCTGGCAGGAAAAGTGCTGTAGAATGAGTTCTGTTTCACTCAGAGACATAATTCCAACGGTTTTAGAAACTAGAGAGTGTTTTCTATCCAATAATAATAATATGCATATTGTACGAGCAAGAATTGAGTACTAGGCAGTTTAATTTGGCAACGTCAAGAAAAAAAAAGTGCTAACAGCTCCCCCTATGGTAAATATAGGAGTCCTGTTTCTCCTCTGTCAGATTCTGCTCCATGCCCTTAATTTAAATCATGGCCCCAATCACCATCAAAAATAGTCCACTCGGTCAATCTAAAGAGCCTATTTGAAGAGCGGGTCACCCCAATCGTGAAACAGGTCAACTACAGGATCTCACTTCTATCACCAAATGACACTTCCCATACATAACTACACTTTCACCCCATATGATCCTGTTAGATTCTCGTCTGTGGTCGCAAGATGATGAGGTCATCACAGATCCTAGCTAGGGCCTCCAGAGAGGCGCAGCGGTCTAAGGCACTGCATCACAGTGCTTGAGATGTCACTACAGACCTGGGTTCGATCCCAGGCTGTGTCACAACCGGCTGTGACCGGGAGTCCCATAGGGTTGCACACATTTGGCCCAGCGTCGTTCGGGTTAGGGGAGGGTTTGGCCAGGGGGCTTTACTTGGCTCATCACGCTCTAGCGACTCCTTGTGGCAAGCCGGGCCCCTGCAGGCTGACTTCAGTCGTCAGTTGAACGGTGTTTCCTCTGACACATTGGTGCAGCTGGCTTCCGGGTTAAGCGGGCGGGTGTTAAGAAGTGGGGTTTGGCGGGTCATGTTTCGTAGGACGCATGACTCGACCTTTGCCTCTCCTGAGCCCGTTGGGGAGTTGCAGCGATGAGACAAGATTGTAACTGGATCGCAATTGGATATCACGAAATTGGGGTGAAAAAGGGGGGTAAAATGCACAACAACAACAAAAATCCCCTCACTGTGATTGATCAATTTAAAGAAAGAAGTTCAACAACAGGTTGAAACTGAGTGGCAAACATGGTTGTTGTGGATGTTGTTTCAAAGCCTAACACAACGAAATGGACAGCGCTTTCTAAGGTGATGATTAATTCAAAACAACCATATGTATATTAAAGCTTATGCATACTTAGAGAGAGGGGCTGTCAACCGTTTAATTAAATATGTTTCGTTGTGAAAACATGTTACTATCATGTCACTGTTGCCAAACAGATTTCACCTGGTTTCCCAAATTAAGCACTGGGTAGCTGTAAGAACAGGGTATGCCCATGGCATACAGAGTTTGGGCGGAATATCACATCATGCAGCGAAATAAAGTACAAGTGGGAATGTGGCCTCCCTATTCCAGTGCATACGGAAGACATGTCTTTTTTTGTCTTGCACCTTGTTCTTGCCCGTTTGATAATGGGCCATTCTAAATCAAAACTAATTGTATATATTAGTAAAGACAATAATACATTGAGAATAGTTTGATGGGTGAAAATATGATCAGTTGATGAGAGAACAACGTGTGCAGCCTGAGGCAAGGAACAGAGCGCAAGCTTTTTTAGAAACCTTCTCAAATCATCAATAGCCTGGAGTCGCAGCATGCAGCCCATATATCTTTTGATTCCTAAGACATTCTAAGGGTTGTATCATTCACAATTAAAGTTTCCAAAATAACTCTAAATCTAGCATACAGGACCCATTTCAAATTATCACTTTTACTGTCAACATAGCCACTTCATATGTGCACTCTTGCTCTGGAATGGGAAAAATATCCTTTCTATTTTATTCAAGTTGTTCAATTATATTATTTTTACTATAAATAATGGCACAGGACTTTTAAGCATATTTTGTCTGCTAAATGTACAAGCCTACAGCTTATGGCATGGAGCATAGCCAGATAACATACTGTACTCATTATTTTCTTCTGAAATACATTTTCTTAATATCGTGATGTTTATTTAGACTAAAATGAATAATGAATATGTTGTGATGGTGTATTTTCAATTGATTTGAGACTTTTTTAAATGTAGATGTTCCTAGGGCTTGAATACGTCTTGTATGCGTGGAGGCCTGGAAATGCTAAACGTGTTTATGTTAATGAACGGTCAATTACAGTGAGACAGGCAGAATTTGGCATGATAATAACCGGCTGACAAAAGTTCATGACCTTCACAGCCCTAATCCTCGAGGAGAGTTTGTTGAAGTGGAAACAAAGTGATTGCGGAGTTGAGTGTCTGAGTTGAGTGTTTCATCACAGAGTTGGCTTCCACAGGCGACTGTGCTGCCAGGCTTTGGAGTGACCTGAAGGGAGGTCTGGCAGGTGGAAATGATGAGTGTGCAGATCAGGGAGCTATTTCCTGTTTCATTTCCAAGTCATTTCAAAACAGTCTGTGGCCCCACATCTCTGTCCTCAGGCCAGGGCAGGGAGGGCAAACACTCCTGTTTCCCTCTCGGTCTCCCTCAGTACCCTTCCTATACCTGCTCTGTGAGATTGGGATACAGGCTTCATTTGACATTCAGTTGTTCACAGTGATTATCTCTGCCGATTGCTTTGCTGTCAGAAGTCTGCTGGCCTGACCATGCATACAAATTCATCAACACCGGTGGTGGAACAGGTGACGATTACATAAACACACACACAAGCACAGATTACTCTCTCTATCCTTCTTGCATGCACAAATACACATAAACAAACACACACACGCACACGCACAGTCTTGAACAGCTAACCTTGTGGTTCACAATTCAGCCCCATTCAAAATATTATTTTCCCTAACCCTAACCCTAAGCCTATCCCTAACCCGTATTCTTGCTCTTACCTTAACCCTAACCTTAACCCTAACCAAAAAACCTAACCTTAACCCTAACCCTAAACCTAGCTCCTAACCCTAACCATTAACGTAATTCTAAACCTAAAACACAAATTCTAACCTTAACCATAAATCCCCTAGAAACCTGAAATAGCATTTGACCTTGTGGGGACTAACAATATATCCCCAGTTGGTTAAATTTGTGTTTGTTTTACTTGTAGTTAAACACACACACACACACACACACACACACACACACACACACACACACACACACACACACACACACACACACACACACATACACACACACACACACACACACACACACAGTAATTTCAACTTGCAGCTATTTTTGTTTTATCCTTGGTTGTGTTGAGGAGGATGCAACCTTGCAGATAGAAATGGCATGAATAGAGCTGTTAATTATATACTTTTATTTGAATATTTCACAACATTGTGTGATGCTGAAGACAGCCCATCAAACATTCCATAAAGATGTGCGGAAAAAATGATTCCAGCCTGAGTGCTTTTGGAGAAGCTTGTGATAATAACCCTATCCAATCATTATAACATGCTGCTACAATTATGTTCCCACAATGCAGAGGTGTGTGTGTGAGTGTGTGCACAGCATGAATGTTTATTGTCCTTGGACCCTGAAGGTCTATTTATGACCTATCCCCAGTAGAAGACTACAGAACCTAACACGTGTGGCTGAAAAGTGCTGAGAGCTCTTTTCTGTTTTCACTTTGTGTCTTTCCATTGAGTGTGAGGAAAATGTCCCAAAATACTGTGTAAATTAATTCCGTTCCTCAAGGGTTAGGAGAGAGTGCGAGACACATACAATGGGTGTTGTTATGCACTCCCCAGATCCTAATCAAATACTGTACCGAAGTGTAGGGGTGAAAAGGTGTGTGTGTCTCTAAGTATGTGCACACATGTGAGTGTGGGTGTGCAGGGGGCACAAAGTCTTCACTCAAAATAAGAGAAGAGCAAAATCAATGTCCTATGAAGAATGCTGGTGATGGGTCATGAATGGAGCATGTACTGTCTAAATTAACAGCTGATGTGAAAACATGATGTGTGTTGTGTGATAATGTGTGTGTGGGTGTGTGTATCTGTTTGTTTGTGTTTCTGTGTGATAGACTAGATGCTTATTTCATATTTTTGGTGATGGTACTGTACGTCTGCTTTCTGAGCTGCGGTATTGTTCTCATCATCGAGCTGTTTTCAGAGCCCTACATTATCTTCCCTTCCACTGCACATTTGGCAGTTGTTTTTAGTAGGAACAGGTGGCCTTTGGACCCTACAGATGCAAAAGTACCCTTTGGGCAATTCATATTGTTGGTTGAGGACTTCTTTACTGAGGAATGTGATTGTTTTTCATGATTGTGTTTTGTATTTTGTATTTTTTGGGGGGTATATTTCCTGTGCTCCTACAGTATGCTGCTGATTGTGTAATTGTTGATATGCAGGGCTCCCATGCAAGAGACCTTGGTCTGAATGGGTGTGGGTCTCTAAGAACAGTATGTGCGCACACAGAGTCCTTACTCACTAGTATTCAGAAGCCTTCACGCAAAATAAGGAAAGAGCAGAATCAATGTCTTGTGATGAATGATGGAGATGGGTCATGAATGGGGCATGTACTGTCCATTCAGCAGCTGATGTAAAGACATACACTACTGTTCAAAAGTTTGGGGTCACTTAGAAATGTCCTTGTTTTCAAAAGAAAAGCAAACATTTTTGTCCATTAAAATAACAAAAAATTGATCAGAAATACAGTGTCGACATTGTTAATGTTGTAAATGACTATTCTAGCCGGAAATGGCTGATTTTGAATGGAATATCTACATAGGCGTACAGAGGCCCATTATCAGCAACCATCACTCCTGTGTTCCAATGGCACGTTGTGTTATCCTTTTAAAATTATAAACTTGGATTAGCTAACTGATCATTAGAAAACCCCTTTGCAATTATGTTAGCACAGCTGAAAACTCTTATGCTGATTAAAGAATCAATAAAATTGTCCTTCTTTAGACTGACGCAGCTGCGACAGGCTATTGATGCTACAACAGGCAGGCCCGGCTTGGAGTGAGGGAAAGCCCAGCAGCCAGCTATCAACTACTGTGCTAGCCAACAACTACCAAACCAGCCATCAACTACCGAGTCAGACTACCGAGGGAGAGGAGACTAGTATGGCGCTCACAAAACCACATATGGACTGCGACTAGTGGCGGTCGGTGCCATTTCAGATGAGGGAGGACGATTAATTTTTATGAGCATTTCCTTATTTCTATTAGGTGCACACGCAAACACAGTTCACTTTCATAGCAGCCACATACAAACAGCATGATCTCATAATTCCTTCTTGCATCTACACTCTCTCCTCCTCTCACCTTTTCCCTTTGCTTGAGGACTTCAGTGCAAAACAAATCAGCTGTTTGTGAACAGGCGAAAAAAACTTTCCATGCCATACCTTCATATTATAACCACTAACCACTACACAACAGCCGACATCTTTGTCACCATATTAGCTAACATCATAGTCAACATAGCTACTAGAACTAACGTGTTTGTAAACCCGCTACAATCATGCAGTACAGTGTACAGTTAGCAAGCAGCTTATCAGTTACACCGGCAGGCCCCTTGGCAATAAATGAATACAACCAAAAGCTTACCTTGACTTGGAAGAGTTCCAGGGTTGGATAGACATAGCCAGCTAGCTAACATAGCATCCTTCTCTGTTTGAGCCGGGTGTTTGAGTAGGATAAACTAGCTAGCTGCATTTGCAAACTTTCAGTGCTAAATTCATTCTCTGATCTTTTGATTGGGTGGATTGAACGTTAGATTTCCACGTAAATAGACAAACCCAAAAGTAATTACTTTTCAGGAGATGACCATGAACAATAACTAGTAATGCTGCATAATTCTAGAAAGCTCTGGAACTCAAAAAAGTAAAAAAAAGTAATACATTGCTGAGGTGTACTCACTTTTGAAGTTTTAGGAAAATTTGGAAATATTTTTTCTTTATATTCAACAAAAGTGGGGGAACAGAGCTTGAAAGGACTGAAATTATTTCTAAATGTAATAACAATCAAATTATAGTTAACTTAATATAAGATTTCACTTTTCATATAACTGTGAAAAAAATATGATCATATTTAGTGACTACAAATTTGGCCTCATTTCATAAAACTGAAGCCTCCTGCCAAGCCTCCTCTGAGCGACGTAGACATCAGCAGAACCCCTTTTCTCTGGACAGGGGCCTATCAACCCATGTCACACCAACCTTCGCTTTGGCTCCCCCACCTGTCCAGCTCAGATGTTCGGCGTCGCCAGCCTTCTAGCTGCTGCATAACCTGCTGCTGGAAAACACCCTCCACTCATCAACCCCGGACTTGTCTCATTCCAAACACATGGTTCCAATCCCCACTCTATCACTCTATACAGTTGAAGTCGGAAGTTTACATACACTTCAGCCAAATATATTTAAACTCAGTTTTTCACAATTCCTGACGTTTAATCCAAGTAAAAATTCCCTGTTTTAGGTCAGTTAGTATCACCACTTTATTTTGAGAATGTGAAATGTCAGAATATTTATTTCAGCTGACCCATTCCCAGTGGGTCAGAGGTTTACATAGTTACACCAGCTCTGTCAGGAGGAATGGGCCAAAATTCACCCAATTTATTGTGGGAAGTTTGTGGAAGGCTACCCGAAAAGTTTGACCCAAGTTAAACAATTTAAACGCAATGCTACCAAATACTAATTGAGTGTCTGTAAACTTCTGACCCACTGGGAATGTGTTTACATACACTCAATTAGTATTTAGTAGCATTGCCTTTAATTGTTTAACTTGGGTCAAACGTTTCGGGTAGTCTTCCACAGGCTTCCCACAATAAGTTGGGTGCATTTTGGCCCATTCCTCCTGAGAGAGCTTGGGTAACTGAGTCAGGTTTGTAGGCCTCCTTGCTTGCACACGCTTTTTCAGTTCTGCCCACACATTTTCTATGGGATTGAGGTCAGGGCTTTGTGATGGCCACTCCAATACTTTGACTTTGTGTCCTTAAGCCATTTTGCCACAACTTTGGAAGTATGTTTGGGGTCATTGTCCATTTGGAAGACCCATTTGCGACCAAGCTTTAACTTCCTGACTGATGTCTTGAGATGTTGCTTCAATATATCCACATAATTTTCCTGCCTCATGATGCCATCTTTTTTGTGAAGTGCACCAGTCCCTCCTGCAGCAAAGCACCCCCACAGCATAATGCTGCCACCCCCTTGCTTCATGGTTGGGATAGTGTTCTTCAGCTTGCAAGCCTCCCCCTTTTTCCTCCAAACATAACGATGGTCATTATGGCCAAACAGTTCTATTTTTGTTTCATCAGACCAGAGGACATTTCTCCAAATTGTATGATCTTTGTGCCCATGTGCAGTTGCAAACCGTAGTCTGGCTTTTTTTTATGGCGGTTTTGGAGCAGTAGCTTCTTCCTTGCTGATCGGCCTTTCAGGTTATGTCGATACAGGACTTGGATATAGTATACTTCCGTATCTGTTTCCTCCAGCATCTTCACAAGATCCTTTGCTCTTTGTTCTGGGATTGGTTTGCAATTTTCACACCAAAGTACGTTCATCTCTAGGATATAGAACGTGTCTCCTTGTCACGCCCTGGCCTTAGTTATCTTTGTTTTCTTTATTATTTTACTTAGGTCAGGGTGTGACATGGGGGATGTATGTGTTTTGTATTGTCTAGGTTTTTTTGTATGTTTATGGGGCAGTGTCTAGTCTAGGTGTTTGTATGTCTATGGCTGCCTAGATTGGTTCTCAATTAGAGGCAGCTGTTGATCATTGTCTCTGATTGGGAGCCATATTTAGGCAGCCATATTCATTGGGTATTTTGTGGGTTATTGTCTATGTTGCATGTTAGCACATTGTTTATATAGCTTCACATTCGTCGGTTTGTTGTTTTGTTTAGTTTGTAAAGTGTTCTTCGTTTTGTGTCATTAAACGAGAAGAATGTATTCTAACCACGCTGCGCTTTGGTCCTCCTCTCTTCCACCATACGACGATCATGACACTCCTTCCTGAGCGGTATGACGGCTGCATGGACCCATGGTGTTTATACTTGCATACTATTGTTTGTACAGATGAATGTGGTACCTTCAGGTGTTTGGAAATTGCTCCCAAGGATGAACCAGACTTGTGTAGGTCTACAATTGTTTTTGGCTGATTTCTTTAGATTTTCCCATGATGTCAAGCAAAGAGGCACTGAGTTTGAAGGTAAGCCTTGAAATTCATCCACAGATACATCTCCAATTGACTCAAATTATGTCACTTAGCCTATCAGAAGCTTCTAAAGGCATGACAATTTTCTGGAATTTTCCAAGCTGTTTAAAGGCACAGTCAACTTCTGACCCACTGGAATTGTGATACAGTGAATTTAAATGAAATAAACTGTCTGTAAACAATAGTTGGAAAAATTACATGTGTCATGCACAAGGTAGATGTCCTAAACAACTTGCCAAAACTATTGTTTGTTAACAATAAATTGGCGGAGTGGTTGAAAAAATTGTTTTAATGACTCCAACCTAAGTGTATGTAAACTTCCGACTTCAACTGTATATGCTCCCTCTGTCATTTGTCTTCGTTGGTCATTGTAAATGTTGCTTGTTTTTCTGAGAGGAATCTCTCCTACTATTTCCTGAGTACTTTATTATTTTGCACTTTGGGTTTCATCCCGCTTTTATATATATATATATAGTGCTTTAATAAACTCAGTAGTTCTAAACCTGCGACTGCCTCCTGCCTACTCCTCTCTACACTTGTGACAGAATGACCAACCCAAGAGAACAGGAAGCAGCAGGCATTCAGACCTCTCCACTACAGGAGCGAATCTCCTATAACACAACTTGTGCCTGGAGCAACTCTGGACTGCCATGGACGAGGTGCTCCAGACCGTACGTCAGCTGCAGGTTACATCACCACCTTCCCAGCTCTCCGCGGTCGTTCCAGCCACCCCACCATCATCTACATCACCCGGTCCGATCAGCAACGTCCACCTGCCCCTCCTGGAGCGGTTTGACGGCACCCCAGCTCACTGTAGGGGGTTTCTCCTGCAGTGTGACCTCCACCTTGCCCGTCACGCCAGGACGGCCTCCGAGAGGGACAAGGTGGCCTTGGTGATCTCGGTGCTGACAGATCGGGCTCTGGAGTGGGCGCACGCTGTCTGGAGAGGAACGGTCCAGAAGTGCAGTCCTATGAGCGCTTCACCCAACTCTTCCGTGCCGTTTTCAACCACCCTACAGAATGCCGAGAGGGAAGTGAGCATCTCCTCCGTCTATGCCAGGGGTCCAGGACAGTGTCTGAGGACGCTCTGGATTTCCGGACGGTGGCTGCGTCCACTGGCTGGAACGACTAGGCCCTGTTGACGGTTTTCCACAGCGGGCTACAGGCGGACGTCCAGACATAGCTGACCTATCATGATGAGGACCTCACGCTGGACCAGCTCATTGCCATGGCCATCTTCCTGGATCATCACCTGCATGCCTGTCGTCACCCATCCCGGTGGTTCGGGTCTCTCTCAAGAACCTTCAACGTGACTGAGCCCATGGAGGTGGGCACGAAGCACCTTCCCCCCAAGGAACGTCAACGCCGCTGTCAACAGGGTCTCTGCTCCTACTGCGGGGAGTCGGACCACCCCTGGAACACCTGTCCCAGAAGGACAACCAGGCGAGGAAGCAACAGGCCGAGGAGCGCTCCTGCAACTTCCCAGGTAGGCGTGGACTTGCCTTGCTCCTCTCTGTCTACCCAGCCCGTCCTCCTTCCTGTTACCTTCCCAGACTATCCTGGCTATATATAGTGCTTTATTAAACTCAGTAGTTCTAAACCTGTGCCTCCTCCCTACTGCTCTCTACACTTGTGACAACCCCCTTCAGACCAGGAACCCTGGTTGATCCCACTCGCTAGAAGAATTTCCTTTTGAAGTGCCAGGCTTGATCAGCAGCACCAGGATATGGCCCCAATCAGCCTACTATTTTGATCCAGGGCTATATCATATGTACTAAACAAACTGGAAGAGCCCAAGCTGGAATTCTTTTTGCTCCAATATACGACAGGATAATAAAGTCTAGATCCACATACTTCCTCTTGACCACAGAAAGTGGCAAGCCTTCTAAGAAAATAGGCCTTTTCTAAAAGCACATCAAACATGAAGGACTCATCAAATGTTAGGGTTAGTGTAAAGTTTATGTGATTTTATTTACTTTTCCCTATGTCATTACAAGGTATAATATGCTTATTACAAGTAACCATGCAATGTGTAACTTAACCAAGGTGCGTTTGGTGAATTAAACTTAATTTAATTCACTGTTACTGTTTCTGTGAGTGTATGGTACATGGAGAACATGCTATGGACACTTATAGACAAATCCCTATTTTCTCAAATTTTCACAAACATGCCAACGCTAGGAGAGGCCAGGGTAGGCTTGAGTGACTCTCTCCCCCTTTTCATGCTTGAACCAATCAGCAGGTTCAGATGGTTTGGTGGGACATTTAAAAAAAGTTTTGCATGGGCCCTCAAATCCTCAACATTCTACAGCTGCACCATGAGCGCATCTTGACTGGCTGCATCACTGCTTGGTAGGTTAACAGCACTGCCTTCGATCACATGGCGCTACAGAGGGTAGTGGGGACAGTCCAGTACATCACTGGGGCCGAGCACCCTGCCATCCATGACCTTTATATCAGGCGGTGTGAAAGGAAGGCTCGGGAAATCGTTAAGACTCCAGCCACCCATAGACCACTCTCTGCTTCCGCACGGCAACGGTACCGGTGCATCAAGTCTGACACCAACAAGCTCCTGAACAGTTACTATCCCCAAGCCATAAGGCTGCTAAATAGCTAACAAAATGGCTACACAGACTGAGTTGACTCTTGTATTTATTTCTGCACTGTCTCTATGTCACGGCTCCTCCTCTGCAGTGCAGGGGGCGGTTCCTCCTGCAGGCAGAGGAGGGTCGTTAGTGATTGGAGCCACCTGGGCTCAGGGTATAAAGCTGTCACTAATCACTCTTGCTCTCGCGCTCTCTCTCTCTGCTCCTCCAGGTATGCTCATGATTTGTTTGTTCCTTTTTAGTTTTGCATAGTTTTCACTCAGTCATGTTCACACACACATATTCATGCACCCATGCACTTTACATACACCTTACATTCTGATACTTCCACACCTCATTCCTGTTTCTTAGTTTAAAGTTAATAGTTTGTTTAATAATAAAGAACACTCTTGAATTGGCCTATACCTGTTGTTCGTGTCCCCTCATTTTTGTCACAGGCTATGAGCCGGCTTGTGACAAGTGGGGACTCGTCCGGGATAGTAGTTAACTTGGGTTAGTTTAGTTCAGATTGACAATTTTTTTTTGTTTGAGTGGATGTTTTGGTTGGGCCAATTTTGTTTAAGAGAGAGTTGAGAACCATGTGTTCTTTTGGTTCAGTTAGTTTGGTAGCTAAGCAATTCACTCTGTGTTTTTCTGGGTTTTGTTCAGGTGGGAGTCCTCTCCTGTTCAGGCATATCAGCAAGTGTCCATAGGAGGCTTGTGGTGTTTTTGTTTTAGGTGGCAGTGAACGTGGGTAGAGCATCCCTTTCCCTTTTCCCCTACATCGGCTCGGGAGCACCTCCGTGGTTATGGGAGGGCCGCCAGTTTCTGGTTGTCTTTTCCTCTCCACTGGTTTTGTGTGCATAAAACCCCACCACATGTGACTGCACGAAGACCAGGGCCAGTTAGTTAGTAGTTTTTGGAGGATAGTGGGGTGTGGCTCCTGTCCTTGAACCCAGATTGACAGCAGGTGAGTTGTGTTTTTTTTTTGAGCATTTGTAATAGTTGTATTGGTTGAGGAAAATGTCTTCCATTTTGTGTAGTTTTGTTCAAGCTCCTTCAGAGGTAGCCTTAGAGTTGTGTACTAAGGAGCAGTTAATTGAAATTGCTGAACATTATCAGATTGAGATTGTTGATAAAAAAATTAAAGAGACTGTTAAAACTAGCTTAAAGCAGGGTCTTAGGGAAATGGGTGTTTTTGGCGGTCAGTCTGCTAGTAGTGAGGGTGCAAGTTTTCAGGCTAGCCCTTCATTAACTTTTGAGCAGCAGAGGGAACTGTTGCAAATGCAAAGGCAAATGCAATTAGAGCAAATGCAAATGCAATTAGAGATAGAGCGATTGAGAAATGCTAATAGACCGGAAAGACTACCACAGTTTGATGTTTCACAGAATCTTCGTTTGTTGCCTAAATTTGATGAGTCAGATCCAGACACATACTTTACTTTATTTGAGCGTATTGCGGAAGCTAGAGCTTGGTCAGATTTGGACATGACTACGTTGTTGCAATGTGTACTTACAGGTAAAGCACGTGAGGCTTTTGCAGCACTGAGTGTAGCTGACAGTAAAGTTTATGCTAAAGTTAAATCAGCAGTTCTGAAGGTCTACGAGCTTGTGCCAGAGGCATATCGTCAACGTTTTCGTTACAGGAAAAAGTTAGATTCACAAACCTATTCTGAGTTTGTTTGTGATTTGACTTCTGCATTTAATCGTTGGTGTACAGCTTCTGAAGTTAGTACTTTTGAGGGTCTGTCTAATTTGATTGTGTTAGAACAGTTCAAAAATTCTGTTCCTGACCAGGTTGCTACATACATGAATGAACGTAAAGTTAAGTCTCCAAGTGATGCAGCAATCCTTGCAGATGAGTACAGGCTAACACATAAAAGCCATTTTGAGTCAAACAGTGACATGTACCATAAGAATAACTTTACTCCTAGGAATAGTAGGTCACCTTTTTGGGGGGCATCTTTCCAAAGGCCTCAGCAGAAGTTTGGGTCTGGAGGACTTAAAGCACCGGTTAATGCTAATACCTGTCGCTACTGCTTAGTTGAAGGACATTGGAAGAAAAATTGTCCTCTGCTTAAATCAAAACAGTCAGTTCAAGTTAAACCTGTTGTGATGGCAAGTCCTGTTACAGCCTCTGACCACCAGGGTGAGCTGTTTCAGCCACTAGTTGAGTTTGATTCTCAGTTTTCCCGCTGTGATTTTTCAGCCTTTATTTCAGATGGTGTAGTGTCCCTGGTAGATGGCAACCAGAATGTTAAAATCAAGATCCTAAGAGACACTGGAGCTTTAGATTCTTTTATTCTGGAATCTGTTTTGCCGTTCTCTAAAGAGTCTGATACTGGCCGTTGTGTAATGGTATGTGGTATGGGTTTAGTTCCATTCTCTTGTCCTTTACATGAAGTTACCCTAAAATGTGGTCTGGTAGAGGGTGATGTAGATGTTGGGGTTAGACCTCAGTTGCCAGTAGAGGGAGTACACATGATTTTGGGGAATGACTTGGCAGGTAGTAAGGTGTGGGCAGATGGCAAATTAAACATCTGTAAGAAGCAACCTTCAGTGACCCCTGCAAGGGAATCTCCGGATCAGAACTGTGTGTCTCCTGAGGTATTTCCAGTTTGTGCGGTTACCCGCGCAGCCTCTCGTAAGGAGATTGAGAGTAAGCCAGAAAGTCTTGAGTTGCCAGTCAAACTCCAGACAGAACAGTTGACTAGTTCTAGAGATTCATTGATGGCTGAGCAAAAAGCCGATACTACTTTGGCTGATCTGTTTGATAAAGTGGTTCCTGATTCAGTGGTGAGGAATAGTGCTCAGTGTTATTTTCTTCTTGATGGGCTGTTGGTCAGGAAATGGGTTCCACACTATGATAAGGGTTTAGGAGAACCAGTCTTTCAAATAGTTGTACCTACTACTTTGCGAAATAAAGTGTTGCAAACTTCACATGGTGATGTGGCAGGTCATATGGGTGTTCGTAAAACGTATGATCGTATACTTCGTTATTTTTTCTGGCCACGTTTAAAGCGGGATGTATCTCAGTTTATTAAAACTTGTGATACGTGTCAGCGCACAAGCAAGCCAAATCAGGTTGTAAAGCCTGCACCGTTGTATCCAATACCAGCCGTAGGGCAACCTTTTGAGCATCTTATTATCGATTGTGTTGGGCCATTACCAAGGTCCAAGTCAGGTCATAGCTACTTATTAACTGTTATGTGTCAAGCAACCAGATATCCGGCAGCTTTTTCCTTGCGTACCATAACTTCAAAATCAGTAGTTAAAGCTTTAACTCAATTTATTTCAACATTTGGGATTCCAAAAACCATCCAGTCAGATCAGGGGTCTAACTTTACCTCTCATTTATTTGCTCAGGTTCTCAAACAGCTTAAAGTTAAACACAACAAGTCTACTGCGTTCCATGCCCAGAGCCAGGGAGCTTTGGAACGTTTTCATCAAACTTTAAAATCCTTGCTTCGTGCATATTGTACGGAACTGTCTGCCGACTGGGAGGAGGGGTTACCTTGGCTGTTACTAGCTGCTCGTGAAGTAGTGCAGGAAAGCACAGGGTTTAGCCCAAATGACTTAGTGTTTGGCCATAAGGTGCGTGGGCCTTTAGCAGTGTTGCAGGATGGTTGTTTGCCTGAGGAACCACCTCGGAACCTTATTGACTATGTAAATGGTTTTAGGTTGAAGTTGTATAGGGCTGGTGAACTAGCGAAAGAAAAACTAAAATGTTCTCAACGGAAAATGAAACTGAAATATGACGGACAGGCTGAGCTGCGTGAGTTTAGTCCCGGTGATCGGGTACTTGCTCTTCTGCCTCTTGTAAGTTCACCTTTTCAGGCAAAATACTGTGGTCCTTTCACTGTGTTGCGTAAAGTGTCAGATTTGAACTATCTTATTGAAACCCCTAGTCATAGGAAGTCCTCTAAATTATGCCATGTGAACCTGTTAAAATGTTATCACTCCCGTGATCTAAGCAAAGTTGAAGGCACTCCAGCAGTGAGGTCAGTGTTGACTGCTGCCCCAGTCCCTGCATCTTGTGGCTTTAATTTGGTGGAGGGGGGAGAAGAGGAAGTTAAAGTTTCAGATGAGGTCTTACAAGGACGGTTGAAAAACTCCCAGACTTTGCAAAACCTTGGGGTTTTGGTAGATCATTTAGACTCTGAGAAACGTGATGAATTGGTAGCTCTTATTAGAAACTACCCTGTTTTGTTTTCTGACACTCCATCACAAACCCACTTAATTGAACATGATATAGACATCGGAGATGCTAAGCCTATCAAACACAGATTTGATCGTGTATCTGAGGAGAAGAGACTAAAACTGGAAACAGAGATGCAGTCTATGTTGGACACAGGTATTAATTTGGAAAAATGTGAGTTTGCCAAAGCTACAGTCACATACCTAGGCAAGGTTGTGGGTCAGGGATTTGTCTGTCCCGTGGAAGCCAAGGTTCAGGCTGTGAGGCAGTTCCCACAGCCCTCTACAAAGAAAGAACTGATGCGCTTCCTGGGAATGGCGGGGTACTACCGTGCTTTTTGTAAAAACTTTTCGGTAGTAGTGTCCCCACTGACCAATCTGTTGAAGGCCAAGGCTGAATTTATCTGGTCCACCCAGTGTCAAGAGGCATTTGATGCAGTTAAGACTCTTTTGTGTTTGGCACCTGTGTTGGCAGCACCAAATTTTGGGAAACCTTTCAAATTGCAGGTAGACGCCAGTCAAATCGGTGCTGGGGCTGTGCTTCTCCAGGAGAATGACGACAAGGTTGAGTGTCCAGTCAGTTTCTTCTCCCGAAAATTTAATAAGTATCAGAAAAACTATTCTGTAATTGAAAAGGAGGCTTTAGGTCTCATTTGGGCTTTACAGCACTTCGAGGTCTATGTTGGTTCTGGTTTGACCCCTTTAACTGTGTTCACTGACCACAACCCACTGGTTTTTCTGAGGTCCCTGCAAAACCCCAACCAGCGCCTGATGCGTTGGGCTTTGTTCTTGCAACCATTCAACCTTGATATTAGGCACATTAAGGGTAAGGATAATATCATTGCTGATGCTCTGTCCCGTGCTCCTTTAACCTAGCTTGTACCTTTTCTCTGTTGACCCCTACGGGCTGTCTGTGCCTCTTTCCTCTTAAATTGCTCCCCAGGTACCAGGGCTGCCGAGTTTGAGGGACGGACAGTCGGCTGGGGGACACGGGGCTACTGCTAGGAGCCGGGATTGTTTTTTTTTGTTTATTTGTTTTTGGGGAAATTTGAATTATTTTGATTATGTTGGAGGAAGTTGGGTTGAGGGTGGGACCCTCATTTTAAGGAGGGGGGTGTCACGGCTCCTCCTCTGCAGTGCAGGGGGCGGTTCCTCCTGCAGGCAGAGGAGGGTCGTTAGTGATTGGAGCCACCTGGGCTCAGGGTATAAAGCTGTCACTAATCACTCTTGCTCTCTCTCTCTCTCTGCTCCTCCAGGTATGCTCATGATTTGTTTGTTCCTTTTTAGTTTTGCATAGTTTTCACTCAGTCATGTTCACACACACATATTCATGCACCCATGCACTTTACATACACCTTACATTCTGATACTTCCACACCTCATTCCTGTTTCTTAGTTTAAAGTTAATAGTTTGTTTAATAATAAAGAACACTCTTGAATTGGCCTATACCTGTTGTTCGTGTCCCCTCATTTTTGTCACAGGCTATGAGCCGGCTTGTGACACTATACATATTTACCTCTATCACTCCAGTATCCCTGCACATTGTAAATATGGTATTAGAACTGACCCTGTAATATACTGTCGCTTCTTACTTTCTAGTGTTCTTCTTATTTTAATTTTTCATGTGTTCTTGTTCTACCATATGATATTTTTAGTACTACATTGATATCGATTACTGCAATGTTGGGTTTAGAGCTTTCAAGAAAGGCATTTCACTGTGACATTAAAACTTGAAACCCCTCAAATGGAGGGAATACAATGGAGGGACTCTGATCTGCGAGATTGCATGAAGCTGACTCACCGTCAGTTTGTAAATATTTTCTTAACTCTATTTCTTGAACTGCATTGTTAGTTAAGGGCTTGTAAGTAAGCATTTCACAGTAAGGTCTACACTTGTTGTATTCGGGGCATCTGACAAGTAAAATTTGTTTTGATATTAATCTTGTCCGTCTATGACAAACAAAGTGTTTTTTGTTTAAAATCTATGAATTATTTTAGATGAATGGCTATAAATTGATCTCTGAATGGGCTACAGTGATGAAACCACTCTCTCCTGCTGCGCTACGATGTAAGGATTGCAGGTATGTGCTTTGTCAGTGGCAGTGACATAGTGTCCATCAACTCCTGGCTGAACATCAGAAGAGTGAATTAAATGGTTGGAGGGACATCCCAGCTTCAAGTGGTTTCAGATTTCAAATGCTAAGTCACACAAGCTCAAATATACTACTGTGTCCATAGGATCCAAAGCTATCGCTCAATGCAAGCCATTTCGATCTACGGTGTCCACAGATCTATTTATATTGAAAATGTTGGTTGGAACCGGTACCAGAACCATGCAGGTCCCAGAACCATGCAGGTCCCATAAACAGGGGACTTTACATCGAAGAGGTTTTTAAGTCGCTTCCTCCATTCACAATTCATAGACCATACTCTTTCGCAGTATGCATCCGTTTGACCTGTAAGTGTAGTATTGAGTATTTTTTCATGTTGAGTGCTCTAAATTCGGGTGAGAATATCACAACAACATGTGACCATGATTGCTGAAGTCACTAGACTGCCCCCTTTCATATGCCATCTCCCAGGCTGGGCTCCATCGATCTGAGGGAGCGGAAATCAATTATTTGTCTAGATAGGCCAGATAATGTGACACGCCACTCCCTATGCAAATGTAGGGTGCGAAACCTGACACTTCAAGTCAGCTTCACTGACAGAGTGGTAGCGGATTGCAGACAGATGGGGCTTTCTGGCAATATAAGGCACTGAACCCCTGCGAAATTCACAGAGAGCTTTGTACAGCAAAATGTATGTCGGAACCGGTCCAGAACCGCTCAAAGTCCATGTTGACTGTAATTACCTGTCTCTGTGGTTGTCACGGGAACATAGAACTCTGCTTTTGACAAATTGGTGTGTGTATTCAGTGTGTGAGCATCCTCTCTGGGCAGATGTGCCTGTGGAAGCTTGAACGCAGCTGAAGCAACAAAGTTAGTGGAGCTCTAGCCAGCCGCAGCTTGACAGTGATGCGGACACTTAGGTCAATCACCATAATTATCACTGGACCAACAAGGATGACTCAGACAAATGGAACAGCTCCTAACACCACCAGGCCTGTGGGTTATCAGGATGCTGTGGATTGGGATTATGCTGTAATCCCTGTGATTGTTCAGATTAGACATACTGTAATTAGAGATAGATTACATCATGTCAGTTCATTGTTTCAGCATGGATTTTGTATTCAAATGTACATGCATAACAAATGTTGGAGTGTCATTTGAGCTAAATGTGTGTGGATGTATTAGATGCTAGATATATGCTACACACTTCTTTATTATTGGTGATGGTATTGCAGGTCTGCTTTCTGGGTTGGTGTATTCTTGCTATCATCCATTTGGTTTTGAACCACAGCAACAAAAAAGAAAATGTCAAAGTCCCAAATCATTTCTGCTTCCTCTGCACATTTGGCAGCTGTTATAAGTAGGAACAGGTGGCCTTTAGACCATGGTGGCCTTTTGGGTGTTTTAAAGTACTGAACAATGACTAAGAAAGACAGCAATGTAAAATGTGTGTATGATGCCAGTACTTGTGTTCCAAACTCTCAAACTCCTACCTAATGCTGTAAGTAGAATGATCCCATGTGGCTCAGTTGGTAGAGAACGGAGCTTGCAATGCCAGGTGTGTGGATTCGATTCCCACAGGTAACCAGTACGAAAAAAAATGTATGCACTCTCTACTGTACATTTCTCTAGATAAGAGCATCTGCTAAACGATTCAAATGTAAATATAATCCAACAGAGATAATCTGCCCCTTGAGTGACTCTAAGAGAGTTGGATTTGCAGATGGTTTGGTTAGTGAGATGGGATGGGGGGGATGTTACCAGCACTAAATACAATCCCTGGAATAGGTTATCCAACTGCAGAAAATCCCTCTGAAACATCTAACACACCGGATTTGCTATTTTCCAGGAAAAATCTGTGCTCATTTGATGAACAGGCACACTACGCTCTCTCTCACTCTCTCAGCATGGGAAACATATGTTTATATTGCCAAAGCAAGTGAAATAGATAATAAACAATAAAAAATGAACAGTTAACATTACACTCACAAAGTTCCAAAAGAATAAAGACATTTGAAATATCATATTATGTGCAAAAAGTTAAAGTACAAAAGGGAAAATAAATTAACATAAATACGGGTTGTATTTATCATGGTGTTTATTCTTCAGTGGTTTCCCTTTTCTTGTGGAAACAGGTCACAAATCTTGATGTGTAACGGTTGTCGTCTGCAGGAGAAGAAGAGGACCAAGGTGCAGCGTGGTAATTGTTCATCTTGTTTAATGAAGGTGAACACTCAAAATACAAAAACAACAAATGTGAAAAAACCGAAACAGTACTGTCTGGTGCAGACACACAAGACAGAAAACCCACAAAACCACCCACAAAACCGGCTACCTAAATATGGTTCCCAATCAGAGACAATGACTAACACCTGCCTCTGATTGAGAACCATATCAGGCCAAACACAGAAATAGAAAAACATAGATAAACAAACATAGACTGCCCACTCCAACTCACGCCCTGACCATACTAAATAAAGACAAAAACAAAGGAAATAAAGGTCAGAACGTGACAGTACTACCCCCCCCCCCCCCCCCCCCCCCAAGGTGCGGACTCCGGCCGCAAAACCTGAACCTATAGGGGAGGGTCTGGGTGGGCATCTGTCCGCGGTGGCGGCTCTGGCGCAGGACGTGGACCCCACTCCACCAGTCTTTGTCCGCTTTAGTGTCCTCCTAGGAGCCTGTAAGGCTCGTTACACTCTCTCTCAAGACAAAACAAGATGGGAAAAATTATCAACATTACTTTGCTCTCTCTCTCTCTCTCTCTCTCTCTCTCTCTCTCTCTCTCTCTCTCTCTCCTCTCTCTCTCTCTCTCCTCTCTCTCTCTCTCTCTCTCTCTCTCTCTCTCTCTCTCTCTCTCTCTCTCTCTCTCTCTCTCTCTCTCTCTCTCTCTCTCTCTCTCTCTCTCTCTCTCTCTCCTCTCTCCTCTCTCTCTCTCCTCCTCTCTCTCTCTCTCTCCTCTCTCTCTCTCTCTCTCTCTCTCTCTCTCTCTCTCTCTCCTCTCTCTCTCTCTCTCTCTCTCTCTCTCTCTCTCTCTCTCTCTCTCTCTCTCTCAGCATCGTTTCTCTCTCAGCATCGTTTTTAACTCAGCTATCACCTGCCAGTTCTATCAACTCGCTGGACTTTTCTTAGTGATGGGGATATGAAAAGTCCCCTTCCATATGGCTGAAATCAATTTACCATGTGCCACACATCAAGGATCAGATGTTTATCATTGGCTCATGTATAAAAATTCACTTTTGGTATAAACTATGTAGAGAGGACAGCAGTTATACAGTTAACCAGAAGACCCCACAAGAATAGCAAACAAACAAAAATGTGACCAACTGGGGACATTTTGTTCGTCCCCGCAAGGTCATATGGTGAAAGTGACTCATCTCCAATATCTTCTGATTGTGGTGCTGCTACACCTGTGCCAGCTTCGAGTGAGATCCTGAACAGCTGTCCTGCCTTTAAAAGCCAAGGAAAGCAGCCCACATATCTATCCAGCAGGCAAAACTGGTTGCAATGACATCATTATAACCAGAACCTGGGTCAAAAAGTGGGTAACCCAGCTGGAATATAAATATCTTAAAAAGTTGGCACATCATAGAATACATATAGGATCTCTGTGGGGTATACAGCATATCAAAAGTGTACCCAATGTAGGCCAAGGAGTATCTGATCTAGCAAACACCCTTATTACACCATCTCCATTTTCACCTTTGCAGATGGGATTTATTGTCTTCTGCAATAATATTGGTCAAGGGGTTAGCTCACATCTGGGAAACTGTACATCACTCAAAGCTGATCAGCAGGAATTTGGAATCTGGTCTGTTGTCGAAGCATCCCTGTCATAATTCAAAAGCCTCAGTGAAAGTCCAAATGTATTTACTTACTTACTTATGAAGGCCAGTAGCTCCCCAGGGACTCGACGACTCCTCTCCATCAGAGTCTGTTCTGACCAGTCTTTTCAATCTCGTTCCACCCCATGTTGGATCTTTTGGTGTCTGCTTTAAGCTCCTGCCTCCAGGTGTTTCGTGGGCTTAAGGTGTTTCCAATTACCTTAAAGGGTTCCAGGATAGAGCTTAGTTGGTGATGTTAGAGGGGTGTTTTCAGAGGGTGTGGCCGATCCATCTCCATCTGTTCCTTCAGATTTCCTCCTCAAATTCACCTCCTTGAAAAACAAATAATAAGTTGTTAATCTATTTGTTTACTTGGAGTGAATTGAGTGTGTGTGGGGTTGGGGGCGTCTTCCTTCATTAAATAACAATTATTAGTAGTATTATTTTAAAATTTCAGTGGCAGCCATGGCTAAATGCATATAAGGGAAACTAGTTAGTGAATAAACATTTTTTTACCTTCATTTAACTAGGCTAGTCAGTTAAGAACAAATTCTTATTTGTTTGGCCAGCCTACCCTGATTCAATTCCAAGCTGTATCACAACTGGCTGTGATTGGCAGTCCCATAGGGCGGCACACAATTGGCCCAGCATCATCCAGGTTAGGGTTTGGCCAGGATAGGCTGGCCAAACAAATAAGAATTTGTTCTTAACTGACTAGCCTAGTTAAATGAAGGTAAAAAAATGGTTTTGGATTTTAAATATACTTAAGTATCAAAAGTAAAAGTAATAAGTATACTATTATACTTATATTAAGCAAACCAAATAGCACCATTTTCTTGTTTTTTAAATTTACAGATAGTCAAAGCCACGCTCCAACACTCAGACATAATTTACAAACGAAGCACATATTTAGTGAGTCCGCCAGATCAGAGGAAGTAGGGACCCTGATAAGTGTGAGAATTAGACCATTTTCCTGCCCTGCTAAGCATTCAAAACGTAATAAGTACTTTTAGTATCAGGGAAAATGTATGGAGTAAAAAGTACATTACTTTAGGAATGTAGTGAAGTAAAAGTTGTCAAAAATATAAATAGTAATGTAAAGTACAGATACCCCCAAAAAACTACTTAAGAAGTACTATCAAGTATTTTTACTTAAGTACTTTACACCACTGCTTATCACCATGACCCGTTCCATGGAGTAACTTGCACTCACGAAGTCCTCGATGATCTGAAACAATTTGATGGTGAAACCCTGTTTACCATCTGGCAATCATAATGTATTTGAAAAACACTGTTTCCATCAACATTTGTTGCAATAAAGAACATTTGAAAAAGAAAAATCCACCCCTGGTGAACGGATAAAAATGATTTCGATCTTTATAAAATGTCTCCTACATCTGCCGTTTTCATTACACATGTTGCAATGATTTTTTGCGACATTGCTTTTGTAGAATACACCTAGGTCAATGTAAACCTGCCTATTGATTTCCACAGGAAAGGCAGACCCAGTAAGACACTTAGTCCTGTGTGGTGAACAGAGCGACTGGGGAGTTATAAGTATCTGGGAACCATCAAGGGCAGAACATTCTCCTTTAATGGTCCCTTGTGGCTCAGTTGGTAGAGCATGGCCTGCAACGCTAGGGTTGTGGGTTCGATTCCCACGGGGGCCAAGTACAAATGAAAATGTTTGCACTCATTACTCTAAGTCACTCTGGATAAGAGCGTATGCTAAATGACTAAAATGTAAAGGACTCAAAATGTCAATAGAAAATGCCAACAACGAATCTGCGCGGACTGAGACAACTGAATGCCAATACCCAGATACTCTCCAATTACTACACCTGTCATATAGAGAGTATGCTGATTTTCAATGGTGGGCTGTCAAGAAAAATATTTACTAAATAAACTAAAGTAAAAAATAAACTCAAACCATATTATAACAGCTACACAAATACACCTCTGCTGTCTTCAATCAAGATCTCAGCGATCACTGCCTCATTGCCTGTATCCGCCACGGGTCCACGGTCAAACGACCACCCCTCATCACTGTCAAACGCTCCCTAAAACACTTCTGCGAGCAGGCCTTTCTAATCGACCTGGCCCGGGTACCCTGGAAGGATATTGACCTCATCCCGTCAGTTGAGGATGCCTGGTCATTCTTTAAAAGTTACTTCCTCACCATATTAGACAAGCATGCTCCGTTCAAAAAATGCAGAACCAAGAACAGATATAGCCCTTGGTTCACTCCAGACCTGACTGCCCTCGACCAGCACAAAAACATCCTGCGGCGAACTGCAATAGCATCGAAGAGCCCCCGCGATATGCAACTGTTCAGGGAAGTCAGGAACCAATACACGCAGTCAGTCAGGAAAGCAAAGGCCAGCTTTTTCAAGCAGAAATTTGCATCCTGTAGCTCTAACTCCAAAAAGTTCTGGGATACTGTAAAGTCCATGGAAAACAAGAGCACCTCCTCCCAGCTGCCCACTGCACTGAGGCTAGATAACACGGTCACCACTGATAAGTCCGTGATAATCAAAAACTTCAACAAACATTTCTCAATGGCTGGCCATGCCTTCCACCTGGCGACTCCAACCTTGGCCAACAGCCCCGCCCCCCCCGCTGCTACTCGCCCAAGCCTCCCCAGCTTCTCCTTTACCCATATCCAGATAGCAGATGTTCTGAAAGAGCTGGAAAACCCCTATTTCTGAAACTGTCCGCCGCCATTGTCGCACCCCCTATTACCAGCCTGTTCAACCTCTCCTTCGTATCATCTGAGATCCCCAAGGATTGGAAAGCTGCCGCTGTCATCCCCCTCTTCAAAGGGGGAGACACCCTGGACCCAAACTGTTACAGACCTATATCCATCCTGCCCTGCCTAGCTAAGGTCTTCGAAAGCCAAGTCAACAAACAGATCACTGACCATCTCGAATCCCACCGTACCTTCTCCGCTGTGCAATCCGGTTTCCGAGCCGGTCACGGGTGCACCTCAGCCACGCTCAAGGTACTAAACGATATCATAACCGCCATCGATAAAAGACATTGCTGTGCAGCCGTCTTCATCGACCTGGCCAAGGCTTTTGACTCTGTCAATCACCATATTCTTATCGGCAGACTCAATAGCCTCGGTTTTTCTAATGACTGCCTTGCCTGGTTCACCAACTACTTTGCAGACAGAGTTCAGTGTGTCAAATCGGAGGGCATGTTGTCCGGTCCTCTGGCAGTCTCTATGGGGGTACCACAGGGTTCAATTCTCGGGCCGACTCTTTTCTCTGTATACATCAATGATGTTGCTCTTACTGCGGGCGATTCCCTGATCCACCTCTACGCAGACGACACCATTCTGTATACTTCCGGCCCTTCCCTGGACACTGTGCTATCTAACCTCCAAACGAGCTTCAATGCCATACAACACTCCTTCCGTGGCCTCCAACTGCTCTTAAACGCTAGTAAAACCAAATGCATGCTTTTCAACCGTTCGCTGCCTGCACCCGCACGCCCGACTAGCATCACCACCCTGGACGGTTCCGACCTAGAATATGTGGACATCTATAAGTACCTAGGTGTCTGGCTAGACTGCAAACTCTCCTTCCAGACTCATATCAAACATCTCCAATCCAAAATCAAATCTAGAGTCGGCTTTCTATTCCGGAACAAAGCCTCCTTCACTCACGCCGCCAAACTTACCCTAGTAAAACTGACTATCCTACCGATCCTCGACTTCGGCGATGTCATCTACAAAATAGCTTCCAATACTCTACTCAGCAAACTGGATGCAGTTTATCACAGTGCCATCCGTTTTGTTACTAAAGCACCTTATACGACCCACCACTGCGACCTGTATGCTCTAGTCGGCTGGCCCTCGCTACATGTTCGTCATCAGACCCACTGGCTCCAGGTCATCTACAAGGCTATGCTAGGTAAAGTGCCGCCTTATCTCAGTTCACTGGTCACGATGGCTACACCCACCCGTAGCACGCGCTCCAGCAGGTGTATCTCACTGATCATCCCTAAAGCCAAAACCTCATTTGGACGCCTTTCCTTCCAGTTCTCTGCTGCCTGCGACTGGAACGAATTGCAAAAATCTCTGAAGTTGAAGACTTTTATCTCCCTCAACAACTTTAAAAATCTGCTATCCGAGCAGCTAACCGATCGCTGCAGCTGTACATAGTCCATCTGTAAACTACCCACCCAATTTACCTACCTCACCCCCATACTGCTTTTATTTATTTACTTTTCTGCTCTTTTGCACACAAGTATCTCTTCTTGCACATGATCATCTGATGATTTATCACTCCAGTGTTAATCTGCTAAATTGTAATTATTCGATTTATTGCCTACCTCATGCCTTTTGCACACATTGTATATAGATTCTTTTTTTTCTACCATGTTATTGACTTGTTTATTGTTTACTCCATGTGTAACTCTGTGTTGTTGTCTGTTCACACTGCTATGCTTTATCTTGGCCAGGTCGCAGTTGCAAATGAGAACTTGTTCTCAACTAGCCTACCTGGTTAAATAAAGAAAAAAAAAGAAAAAAACATAGCCTACATC